>NW_023614536.1:0-45879 GCF_013339695.2 Rhipicephalus sanguineus
CTTGCGCATGTCTAACGTTATTATCACTTGCACGTGCCGAGGGGTTACAAACGTTTATTTCCTTAAAAAGCTTTGTGCTACCGAAGCTAGCACGTAGTGCGGGAACCAGCTCCTATCAATCTAGTCACCTGGCCTTGAAAACTATCACACTTACAGTGCACGCACGATTTTCGGAGCGCGTTCGACATGCACAACTTGGCGATTCCTCTTTTTATCAACTTTGAATGGGAGCTGTGAAACGACAAAATGGGTTTCTTGCTGCGCGGTTCATAACTCCAACAGACACCTCGGAACTCCATTTAAACGTAGGTCCAGAAACCTAATCGAATTCTCAGACGGCATTTCACAGGTTAATTCGAGGGGCTTTGCACAGGATCTGAAAATATCTACTAGATTAGACGCGGATTCCTCAAACAAGCCTGAGTCACAGTCTAGGCACACCAGAAAATCGTCAACGAAACGGAAAACTTTTAAAACACAAGATTGGGCGATACATGAGGAAACCTTACGGTCAACACTGGCCAAGAAAATGTCACTAAGAATGGGTGCGATACATGACCCTATACTAATTCTTGCCTTTGTAGATAGGTGCACCCCTCTCATGATGAAAAAAGTGATTTCAAATAAAATGACAGCAGTTCAAGGAAATTTGCAACAGTTAATCCAGTTGAATTTTGAAAATCTACAGCGCCAACATTATCTGTACAATCTTCTACGCACGACAGCAATGCGTCTTGGGGAATAGAGTAGTACAGATCTTTTAGATCTATTGAAAAAGCGGCAAATTTCTTCGGGTGTCGATGCTCCAGAAACTCGATAACGTCCTCAGATCTTTTAATCTTGAAAGGATCACTAGGAGCAAGCAACGAGAGCTTGTTTAGGAACAAGGAAACACATTTTTGCCAAGTATTAGTTTCAGATACAATCACTCTGAAAGGGGCGCCGATTTTATGTGTTTTAACTGTAAAAAAATTCGCCAGATCTCACGTACCATGGGAGTCGATGTTATGCGAAGCATGCGCTGCTAGGGGACTGTGGCGTAACTCTTTTTTACTCAGCGACACGTTACAAATGACTCTAAAAGTTTGTCTAAATTTTATCACGCACACATAAATAAGTTGAAGAGCCGCTCATTGTATATAACCAGTTTACGGTTGGTATGCAACGTGGGTATGTACCAACACCAGAAGCGGTAAGCTGATATGTAGTGCTTATCTGTGTCCCGAGAAGGCACGCACGTTTCACGAACCCCTGTACATGTGTGCAAGAAGTTCTTGACAGTTCTTCAACAGGGTATCATCACTGTGATCAGTGAGCACCAGCAGCTGGTCATGACTTGTTATAGGATCCGGTCGGGATCGTGGTGACGGGCCATGTGTAGTGAAGTATGTGGTATAGTATAGCTGTTGGTATTCGTGGATGCCTCGGTCATTTCGTCGACAATTGTCTGTCAACAGAGCCGGCGACATGTCGGAACCTGAAGCCACCCATCGCGTTGGTGAGGTATAGGCCGTCGAGGCTGGTAGGCCTGGATAGTGCTACGTAGATCAACTTCAGTGGATGGTGTTGTCGCATTCGTAGACTACCTGGGCGTATGTGGCCTACGTAGCCTAGTCTACAAAGCGGCTGTCAATCAATCTGGCATCATCCTCGGTCGGCATGAGGTCATCGCCCAGCCTCGTAAGAAATGAAGAAGACACTGCGCCGTTCTGGTGGACGAAGTGCACTTTACGGTGCGGGATGAGGATATCATATGCAACTTTCGTTAATGTATTCTCCCAGGGTCGAGCAATGCTTCAATATAGCTTGCTGAATCATAGGAACACGAACGTATTGTTTATTAGAGTGCTATAAAAGAGGAGCCAACACTGGAACCACAGACGTTAATCTGATATGACGCCTGTATCGTAGAGAGTACATTGTAGGAGTATCATGTAGTGTTTATGCTTTCTTGTAAAATTAGATAGCCAGCACCACAAGCACAATTGACGTTGGACCGATATTACGCCTGCGTACGCTATTTTGCCAAACCATTTTTACACCTGGCGTGTGGTAGAATACCTTAGTGGTAGAATACCTGATTGCCACGCAGAATGCTTGGTTCGATTCCCGCTGGGATCCTAATTTTCATTCTTTCCATTCGTTGAGTCAGCGCTGCCGTGTTTGTTTTCCTTAACGCTTTAGCATTTAAGTAACCAATGTCTGTTCTCGCCGTTCCTAGTTAAATAAAAACTGTCAATCACCTGTGGCGCATACCCGTACACCGCGGCCCATGGTAAACGGGTATGTGCCACACGTGTCTAGTGGAAAGGGTTTGACGACGTACGCGACAGGATTTTAACGTTATTCATGTCATGACCCGGCAATCATATTCGTCAAATCCGCCTACCCTCCCATGCAAATTTTGGTGTACACCAAGTTAAGGAGGCGATCATGAGAGCACCCAGACGTAGGCGGCTAGATAGATAGATAGATAGATAGATAGATAGATAGATAGATAGATACGTAGATAGAACGATCAAAGTGCCATAGGTTCGCGAAATGCTTCGCATTTAAAACATCTTTAGAGCGTTCGAAGTGCACTTGCTCATGCTCTGCGCAAGGCTCTTCAGATTCAATCTTTTGCACAGCTTAAGTGCTTCAGACTTGACCTTAGCCAACGACACATCATCTTTACGCGAAAACACGGAGTCAATCGCTTGAGTTCCTTTCACCTTTTGTAAGGATTCGGCATTACTGCGAAACCGCCTTCTTTATCTGCTTCAAGCAGACAAAGGGAGCTCTGCTTCAAAAAAAGTAACTGTACGTGTTATCGCTAATGGACACTTTTCGGACATGTACTCAGCTACCACATCCAGACCCTCGGAGAGGCACCTATCAGCTTCGGCGTCATTAGCGAGACGAGAAACTTGCCTGACGTACGTCTCAAGTTCAGGGGCAGAACTCCTGGGAGGGACCGCAAATTTCGGTCCCATGCCGAGAACATCTCGCGCAAACTCAGGCAGAACGACGTCACCGTAGGTGTGGATTGAGTTACCAGAGGTGGCAGGCCTTCTCGGAATCATTGCACGCAGATGTGGGAGGGTGTGTTGCCAAACGAACTCGGTGGTCCTGTTGGCCATGCTTGAGAAGAACCGGAACTGCTGTGTTGCGGTAGTAGGACGGTACGGTGAATGCAGCTTCAGGTACAAGCTTTCCCTGAACACACGAGCCTGGTACTGCCACTCAGCTCGAAGAATCTTGCAGACGCGCATACCATGAGTGGGAGACGGTTCCAACCATCCGAATATTGCCACGTACGTTTCTGATCACTTCTGCTGCATTCGCCACAAAGGCTGTCGGCAACGCTCAGCGCAAACCGCGCCTCATTCGAGAAGCTTCACGATATTGTAGATGATTTTGTTAAGATTGCGCAACCACCAGCGATATCGCTGGAAAGTTCGATAGCGCCTGTATAAAAGCCGACGCGCTTGACCGCTTGTCAGTTGATCGACGGACGACGCCCTGTTCGCCGCTATCATTGTACAGCGTGTATTGCTGTAGTGCTAGTTCTCATTTTCCGGCCACAAGTTCGGCCAAATAAACAGTTTCATCCTGCAAACGCCGACTGCTGTCTTCGTCGACGTCACGACCACGTGACATCTGGTGGAGGTGCTGCTTCTTCCATGATCCGGACGCCCCCGCGAAGCGCTGACCCAAGCCCAAGCCGCGAAGAGGACGGCAGCAAAGAAAACCCGGATCGTCGAACAAGCCGCAGGCAGAAGGGACTGCAGCCAGAGCACGGGCTCCTTCCCGAACAAACCAGGCAGCCCCAGGTCACAACACCCACCGCAGCGACAATGACCGACCCCGTGCAGCCTGCGCCGATCCTGCTCCGGCAGCCCAAGGAGCCGCCAACCTTCCGCGGGTCGTCATTCGAAGACCCGGACACCTGGCTCGAGACTTTCGAAAGGGTCTCAACATTCAACAACTGGGACTCCGAGGACAAGCTGCGTCACGTTTACTTTTACCTTGAAGACGCAGCAAGGACCTGGTTCGAGAATCGGGAGTCCACTCTTCAAACTTGGGACGCCTTTCGAAGCGCTTTCCTGCAGACGTTTGCAAGCGTCGTTCGAAAGGAAAGGGCCGCAACCTTGCTGGAGACACGGGTTCAGCTCCCGAACGAAAACGTGACCATCTTCGCGGAAGAAATGACCGGCTGTTCCGCCACGCTGACCCCAATATGCCTGAAGAGAAGAAGGTTCGTTTCCTCATGCGAGGAGTAAAGGAACAGCTCTTCGCTGGACTTATGAGGAATCCACCGAATACCGTCCAGGAATTCGTCTCAGAAGCCACGACCATCGAGAAGACGCTAGAAATGCGCACCCGCCAATATAATCGCCGATCAATCCAAGACAGCCCCGCTGTTCATGCGCTCGGCTCCGACGACCTGCGCGAAACAATCCGAGCGATCGTGCGAGAGGAACTGCGCAAGCTGTTGCCCTCACCCCAGCCTCAAGTGGACTCCATCGCAGACGTCGTTCGAGAAGAAATCCAGCAATCGCTGGGCACCCTTGAACCGCCACAGCCTCAGCCGCAAGCCTTGAGCTACGCCGCTGCCGCCCGACGCTACGCTCCCCCGCCGCGCCCGCGTCAAGACACCGCATCGACGCAGTTCCGTCGCCAGACACCGCCGCAATCATCGACGCCCTACCGCCCACCTGGCGGCCAGCACTACACCCCGAGGAAGACCGACGTTTGGCGCGCCCCTGACAACCGCCCGCTCTGCTACCACTGCGGGGAGGCCGGCCACACGTACCGCCGCTGCCAGTACCGACAGATGGGGCTACGCGGATTCGCCGTGAACGCGCCGCGCCCGCAGCCAGGCGAACGGCCTCGCGACATCGACGACTACCTCACCGGAACACAGTGGCAACAACGACGACCTTCCCGCTCGCCGTCGCCCGGCCGCTACATGTCACCGCACCGCCGGCAGTACACTGGCCCAAACCGGGGTCGGTCGCCTAGCCCGTATCCGGAAAACTAAGGGCAGCAACCGATGGAGGTGCGGTTGCTGAACGACGAAACGTTGAAGATCCTCCGCCGTCGACGACGACGCCGCGACGAAGTTCCGAGCCCCCGCCGCACGCCGAACGACGTCCTGACGACGAAACTTTGCGACCCGTGGAAGCAGACCTGACGACGCAACGCGGAAGCAGCGGTGCAAACCGACGTAGCCGTGACCCGACGCCGCGACGTACACGCAACGCAAGACGGCGGACTAGCGACCTCGACGTACTATTCGACGGACACAACGTTACCGCTCTCGTCGACACTGGGGCCGACTATTCCGTCGTCAGTGGGTCATTCGCCGCGAAGTTGAAGAAAGTTAGGACTGCTTGGGAAGGTCCTGAAATCCGCACCGCTGGAGGTCATTTGATAACGCCGGCTGGAGTCTGCACAGCAAGAGTCAGCATCAGTGACCGAACCTATCCTGCGAGCTTTCTTATCCTGCAGCACTGTTCCAGGGACGTGATACTTGGGATGGACTTCCTAAGTGAACACGGTGCCGTAATAGACCTGAGATCTGAGTCAATAACACTAACCTCAGAAAAAGCGCTGCCGCCACACACGACGCCAGGAAAGCCCGTATTGAATGTGATAGAAGAGCACGTCACCATTCCGCCTCTCTCCAGCGTCATCATTTCCGTCGGCACCGAAGAACACGCAGACCTTGAAGGTGTCATCGAGGGCGATCAGCACCTACTTCTCAACCGTCAGATTTGCGTCGCAAGAGGCATAGCCGAGCTGCGTGATGGCAAAGCAAAGGTAGTGCTGACAAATTTCAGCCACGAATATAGGCACCTCAACATTGGTACGACGGTCGCCTACATCCACGAATTCGTGGAATCCAGCAATGCTCTCGCCCTCTTCGATGCTACCGAACCTGCTTCGACGAATCGACGAAACCAACCAGATTTCGACGTCAACCCGAGCCTCCCGAAGCACGAGCAAGACCAGCTAAAAACCCTGCTCCTACAATTCAAGGACTGCTTCTCGTCGTTCAAGAATTCGACAGACCCCAGTCGCGAAACATCGCATCATAACAGAAGAAAGTGCCCGACCAATCCGTCAGAGCCCGTACCGAGTTTCGACGCGAGAACGCGAGGCCGTCAAGAAACAGGTCGACGAAATGCTACGCGACGACATCATCCAGCCGTCCAAGAGTCCGTGGGCGTCACCTGTGGTGTTAGTGAGGAAGAAGGATGGAACCCTACGTTTTTGCGTCGACTATCGTCGCCTGAACAAGGTCACGAAGAAGGACGTGTACCCTCTCCCACGAATAGACGACGCCCTAGATCGACTCCACAACGCCAAGTACTTTTCGTCGATGGACCTCAAGACCGGCTACTGGCAAATCGAAGTCGACGAGAGAGACCGAGAAAAGACTGCCTTCATAACACCAGACGGCCTGTTCGAGTTCAAGGTCATGCCCTTTGGTCTTTGCTCGGCGCCCGCGACTTTCCAACGCGTTATGGATACAGTACTGGCCGGCTTGAAGTGGCAGACGTGCCTTGTGTACTTGGACGACGTCGTTGTGTTTTCCTCAAATTTCGACGAACACCTTCGACGCCTTGAAGCTGTACTTCAAGCAATCAAGACCTCCGGACTCACCCTGAAGCCTGAAAAGTGCCGCTTCGCGTACGAGGAGCTCTTGTTTTTGGGTCACGTGATCAGCAAGAATGGTGTTCGCCCGGACCCGCGGAAAACAGCTGCCATCGCTGCCTTCCCGCCACCCACCGATAAGAAGGCCGTACGCCGTTTTCTCGGCTTGTGCGCCTACTACAGACGCTTCGTCAAGGAATTTTCACGAATAGCCCAGCCACTAACGCACCTGACGAAGACCGACGTGCCATTCAAGTGGGAAACGGCGCAAATCGAGGCATTTCAAGAACTTAAACGACGCCTTCAGATGCCTCCAATACTAGCGCATTTCGACGAAGACGCCGATACGGAAATCCACACCGACGCAAGCAGCCTAGGACTCGGCGCCGTCCTCGTGCAGAAGACTGACGGGCTGGAGAGGGTCATCAGTTATGCTAGCCGGTCGCTATCAAAGGCAGAAATCAACTATTCCACAACGGAAAAGGAGTGCCTGGCCATCATCTGGGCTACATCGAAGTTTCGCCCCTACCTCTACGGCCGGCCCTTCAAAGTTGTGAGCGACCACCACGCCTTGTGTTGGCTAGCTAACTTGAAGGACCCTTCGGTCGCCTCGCACGGTGGAGCCTACGACTGCAAGAATTCGACATTCACGTCGTTTACAAGTCCGGAAGAAAACACTCTGACGCCGACTGCCTGTCTCGTGCCCCCGTGGACCCGCCGCCGCAAGACGACCAGGATGATGACTGCTTCTTGGGAACCATAAGTGCCGACGACTTCGCTGAACAACAGCGATCCGACCCGGAACTCAGAGGCCTTATGGAATACCTCGAGGGCAAGAACGCCGTCGTTCCGAAAGTGTTCAAGCGAGCACTGGCGTCGTTTTCTTACGCAACGGCGTTCTCCAAAAGAAAACTTCTCGCCACATCGAGCCAAGTACCTTCTCGTGGTGCCTCAAGAATTGCGACCAGAAGTCCTCGAGGCCCTGCACGACGACCCGACAGCAGGACACCTCGGTGTTTCCCGAACGCTGGCAAGAGTACAGGAAAAGTACTACTGGCCGCGCCTTGCCGCCGACGTCACTCGCTACGTAAGGACATGCCGAGACTGTCAGCGACGCAAGACACCGCCAACAAGACCAGCGGGCTTTCTTCAGCCGATCGAGCCACCTCGGCGACCGTTCCAGCAGATCGGGATGGACCTCCTGGGGCCGTTCCCAACGTCGACTAGCGGTAATAAGTGGATCGTCGTAGCTACCGACTACCTGACCCGCTACGCCGAAACAAGGGCCCTACCTAGAGGCAGTGCTGCCGAGGTAGCGAAGTTCTTTGTTGAAGACATCGTTCTGCGTCATGGCGCCCCAGAGGTCCTCATCACCGACAGAGGTACGGCGTTTACAGCGGAGCTAACTCAGGCGATCTTGAGGTACAGCCAGACAAGCCACCGCCGGACCACTGCCTACCACCCTCAAACCAATGGCCTCACCGAGCGGCTAAATAAGACCATCGCCGACATGCTGGCCATGTACGTTGACGTCGAGCACAAGACGTGGGATGCCATCCTTCCGTACGTGACCTTCGCATACAACACGGCCGTCCAAGAAACGACGCAGATGACGCCGTACAAGTTGGTCTACGGAAGGAGCCCGGCGACGACACTCGACGCCATGCTACCGAACGTCACCGACGAAGAAAACCTCGACGCCGCCGCTTACTTACAACGTGCCGAAGAAGCTCGACAGCTCGCCCGCCTGCGCATCAAGACCCAGCACACCGACAGCCGTCGCTACAATCTTCGACGACGCTTCGTGGAGTACCAGCCCGGCGACCGTGTCTGGGTCTGGACGCCAATACGACGACGTGGACTGAGCGAGAAGCTTCTTCGACGATACTTCGGACCGTACAAGGTACTTCGACGTCTCGGCGCACTCGACTACGAGGTTGTCCCCGACGGCATCACGAACTCTCAGAGGCGCCGAGCTCGACCCGAGGTCGTGCATGTGGTGCGCCTTAAACCGTACTATGCTCGTTAACGCACCTGAGGACTCTAATGTTTGTCTGCTTAGTTTTCTTTAGTATTGCATGTATTCATGTTCTGTTTTTAAGCATCGGGACGATGCTTTTTCAGAGGGGGGCATTGCCACGTACGTTTCTGATCACTTTTGCTGCATTCGCCCACAAAGGCTGTCGGCAACGCTCAGCGCAAACCGCGCCTCATTCTTCGAGAAGCTTCACGATTTGTAGATGATTTTGTTAAGATTGCGCGCAAGACGCGAACGCTCGAGCTCATTCTAGAGATTGCGCAACCACCAGCGATATCGCTGGAAAGTTCGATAGCGCCTGTATAAAAGCCGACGCGCTTGACCGCTTGTCAGTTGATCGACGGACGACGCCCTGTTCGCCGCTATCATTGTACAGCGTGTATTGCTGTAGTGCTAGTTCTCATTTTCCGGCCACAAGTTCGGCCAAATAAACAGTTTCATCCTGCAAACGCCGACTGCTGTCTTCGTCGACGTCACGACCACGTGACAATATCTCCTAACATCGGGGGTATCAGTCTCTGACGGATACAAAAACCTAGAGAACGCGCACGACAGGCAGACACAGCGATGTATGTGACGAAAGCACACGGATACAAGGACGATACTTTGACGGAGCCTTTTGAAGAAAAATAAAGTCTAGTAAGGTCAACTTGTTGGCTAGTTGGTAAAGCATGATGAAACGGGAAACAGCGCGGTAAACGACGACAAAGAAGGAACACACACCCACACCACACGAAGCGCTGACTTACAACTGAAGTTTATTCGGGCGAAAAGTATATAAATACACTTTTAGGCGCACCACGTCACAAACAAAATGACATAAACAAGCATGAAAAAACACAGACACAAAAAACAGAAACCTTGGTCATCGCCACATGGTGCATCGTGACTGGTGCATCGCCACATGGTGCATCGTAGCTTCGGTAGCACAAAGCTTTTTAAGGAAATAAACGTTTGTAACCCTCGGCACGTGCAAGTGATAATAACGTTAGACATGCGCAAGGTCAAAAACTCACTGTTTTACCTTACTTGAAAAGTATCACACAATTTGAAGCGGATTGGTCAGCGGGTCAATCTTAGAGTCGTGTTGAGTGCACCTAACAAGTTGTCAAAAATGTGCAACCGCGTCAACAGCACCCCCGATGACAGTATCGGCTGTAGTAAACACACAAGTCACCTTTCGTGTCATGTATAAGTAACGTCGTCTACCGCATTCCCTTGTCATGCGGAGATTCTACATCGGCCAGACTGGCCGGTATTTAAATGATAGACTTCGTGAGCATAACAATAACGTGACCAGTTCCGTTAGGGCCATTTGGGTATTCATTGTAAGCAATGTGGTTGTCGCCCTAAGTTTGAGAATTGTGACGTGTTAGCTAGGAACCAAAATCAAATGACAAGAGAGATTATCGAAGCGCATCACATTTCATTGTTAAAAGAAAGTGTGTTAGTAGTCCATCTGTTTTACTATCTGACAAAGAAATTTCGTATTTATCGGCTAACCGTATCAACTGAACCGCTTACGCCTTCCAATCCCCTCAAACACTTCAGGAGGATACTAACGAGGAGGACAACGACCCATCCAGAATGGCCCTTCGCGAAATTTGGCTCACCAGCGAGGCACGACAAAACTACACCGCCCCCCACAAATCATTAGAAGGGGTGGACGCGATTGACCTCCGTAGGATTCAAACGGGGCCTTTCCCACCTACAAAGATTGAACAAAGAGAGAGAAGAAATAATAGAAAAGGAAAGGCAGGGAGTTTAACCAGTATAGGACAACCGGTTTGCTACCCTACACATGGGACAGGGTGGGGGAGATTAAAGATGGAGAGGAAGAGAGAGAGAAAGATAGAAAGATAGCACATGACACTGCACACACAGAATCAGTCGGTCACTCTTGCGTGGTACGCGACATTTCTGTCACAGCCGCTTGTCCAAGTTCGTCTCACTTAAAAACCTCAGCAGAGCCTTCGTCGCTTCAGCTGTGATGTCTTCTGTTGACGGCATGCAAGAACTGTTTCAACAGCCATTTGTCTACTGTCAAGGCATTCTAGAACGGACGTCAGTGACGGTCTCTGAAGATTATATGCCGGACAGTCGCACAGGACGTGGTGCAGCGTCTCCTCGCAGCGACAGGCATCGCAAAGACCGTTGTCGGCCATTCCAAAGCGAAAGGAATAGCATTTCGTAAATGCCACGCCTAGCCATAGCGATAAAGCAGTGTGGCCTCTCTTCGGCGGAGTCCAGTTGGCATACAGATTCATCAAGAGAGGTGCGTTGAAGATTGGTCCGGTTGGTTCGGCTGCTTGGTAGGCATCATAGAGCGACCGTTATCTCATGTGCAAGCCCTTGAAGACTGCTGGCAACGTCAGACCTTGAAAGTGGAATGGTATCTTCCTGTGTGCTTTCATGAGCTGCCCGAGCGGCATTATCGACGTGCGTTCGCTATGACGCCACAGTGACTTGGCAGCACTGAAACGTCACGTGGTGCCCTTTCTCATGTGAAGTATGGAGAAGACATCAAATTTCAAATACGAGCTGTTCGTATAGCCCGCGACGCAGAGCAGATAGCGCAGATTGTAGGGCTGCCTTTGAGTCGCTGAGGATAGACCAATGTTTTGTGGAACCATCTGTATATATATGTACACTGTCTGCATACTTCTCGTGCAAAAGAAGCAGACAGTCGTTTCAGCACAGGTGACGACAGCTCAGATTTTTTCCGGATCCCTGGTACACTGAGTTGAACTGTGGGGTCGAATAAAACACCAAGGGGGCATCGGTGGTTTAGAGGCAGTGGTGAAGCCCGAAGGAAGTTGTCCCTGTAGTTGACGATAGTTTTAGAGAATGATGCTTGGCGCCTCTCTGAAGGCAGTGTTGCAAGGTGATGACAGGGAGCACGTGCAAAGTGTCTGACGTGCGTTCTCAAGATTTCCACCGTAATGTGAGTTTGTATGGATGGTCACGAGCAATCGCAAATAGTTGCCTCCGTTGACGTACATCTGGGCAAACCAAGGCACGCTCTGAGTGCTTGAGCTTGTACTGCCTGCAGAAACACGAATATTAGTCTTACAAGTATTGCTCAGCACGGACAGGCTATATCTAAGAAAACCGAGAAAGAGCGCTCTGTAGAGTTCCAGCATTGCGTCTAGTGACATCCCCCACGTATTTCCTGCCAAGAACTTGAAACTGGGAAATCGCTGTCAGGCGCTGCTTCAGGTAGGCCACGTGCGGGCTCCAACAGAGGTCCCTGTCAGTGATGACGCCAAGAAACCTGTGATTCTGGCATAAGGAATGGGCCGCCCGTTGATTGAGATGACATAAGGTTTCATAAGTTTCCAAGTGAACGCCACCCGGCCCGTAACTAGGGGGGGGTTGAGGGGGTTCTGACCCCCCCGAAATTTTTTGATGCTTTAACTTTTCGGGTGATACAAAATATTTACACGCCTTCACAGCGACCCCCAGCTGCCAAAGTTACACTGCAACTTTTCCTGGCATTGCTTCCCTCTTCTTCCTTTCTTCAAACCTACCAGAACACCTCAGCGCTCCCTCCCCCGCACGCGCACCTGCCCTATTTGTACAGCTTTGCACTTCGCCCTCGCGTTCCTTCGAGTCTTTTCTTTTTCGTCTTTCACCCCGTAGCAGCTCCTTTATTGATTCCAGATGCTTTCCTTGTGCATTGCCGCTGGAGAAGTTATCCGTCTGTGCGGACCGCACGTGTCGGCTTTGGGTTCTACGAAAAGCGCGTCCTTCTGTGAAAGTAAACAGTTCGACAGCAACGGCAACACCAACACGACGTGCGCAAATTTGCCAGGGAACGAAACCCTAAGCGGAAAAACTCAGCGCGCATTCGAGGACGCAGGCGCAGGGAAACTTTTCTCAAACTGTAGTCTTCGCCACCGAAACGAATCATCGAAGATGACATCTACTGAAAGACTGGCATATCCGAGCAACTTCGAACAACCTTAACCACACGCAAGGAAATCTACCTCTTCTGTACACACAAGGTATATGCGCCTCCCTACAAAGCACACAAAGCGAGGATACAGCCGGCACACAATCCGGCACCAGCGGTCAACTTTCACAGGAGAGAAAAAACGCCGCCAAGCTGGGCTGCGCGCGGGAGTACAGAGGCTGACGTCACAGCCTACAAAGTGCATTTTTGGGGGGTCACGGCTATTTAATTAGCGCAGCCCAGAGAGAATTATGCAGGCGCCCAGGGAGCCGTCTGTGAAAAGGTGACTTTTTCACAGGAACGGAGCAACACCTGCTTTCTGGACTGTACCACGGGAGTGCAAATGTCTCGGCAGTGCATTCTTGGGGGGTTCACGTATATTAAGGGGAGTATGGAGTGCCCATGGAGTCTTCTGTGAAAAGGTCTTTAAGTAGCGTTAATCCAGTTTGCTGCAGCGGGAGTACAATAATGGTCCTGCATGCACACCAGCTGTAGCGGCGTTCAGAAAACACATGCGCCACGCGGGAGCCGGCGCGTTCATCACACTTCTACATTCTAGCCACTGTAAAGTGGATAAGAGAGGAAGAAAACATCGCCCGCCGTTCACGCCAGGCAGTCGAAGCAGTCGCAAACGTCTTTTTGGAGCCACTGGCCACTTCTGTGTGCGTGCACAGGATTGCGGCAGCAAAATGAAAAGACACTCTGCAACAACGAAGCAAAGGAGTCTTGCGTCTTACTTCAAGAAAGTTCGAACCGATGAAGCGGACGGAGAAGAACCGCCTCCTTCGAAGGATAAAACTTCGCCCTCCTCAGCACTGGTGGAAAGCCAAGCGCGTCGGAACTTCTGTAGCGACTCAGGAGAATGCACCGGTTTATGTGAATCACCTGAGAACGAACACAAGCAGGACACCCATGCGCCGCCGGAAAATGATGGTGGCCGCAGTGCAACTCCAAGTGACCTTTGTTCTACAGTCAACGCTGGGCAAAGTGACGCCTTTACCACTGGGCAATGCCCAAGGAAGGTGAGTGGCATGGCACCTACACATTCTGGTTCGCCTCCCCTCTGTGCGACGAGTGCGAATATTTTGGACTTGGGACTGTTTGTCTCGAAAAGCAATAATGTAAATGATCCAGAGACGACGGAGAAGCTGCTGCTCAATCCGTGGACCCCTCCGGCTAACTATGATTATCCAGCCACAGGGAAAAGGAATCTGAAGTTCCAACCTCACTGGGTAGATCGTTACCCATGGCTTGTTTATTCAGAGAAGCTTCAAGGAGCATTATGCAAATATTGCGTAGTCTTCGCAAGCGAGTGTGCAGGAAAAGGGGAGCACCAGCGCTTGGGCTGTTTTGTAACTAAGGAGTTCACCAATTACAAGAAAGCCATGGACGCCTTTAAGAGCCACGCATCCAGCAGTTATCACGCCATGTCAACAACGCTATCGGAGAACTTTTTAGCAGTCCGGTCCCGCTCACAGCATGACATCTTAACACAACTTGACCACGGTCTTAAAAAGCAGGCGGAAGAAAACCGCAAGAACTTGCTGCCAATAATAGAAACAATCCTTTTCTGTGGCAGGCAAGAAGTACCGCTTCGCGGCACAGACGACTCTGGTCCGATAAATATGTCTGAAGTGCTGCCATTGAAAAATGATGGAAATTTCCGCGCACTGCTTAGGATGAGAGCAAAATGTGGAGATGCCGCCTTGAGAGCTCACATGGAAACATCTCCGGCGAATGCGCTGTACACGAGCCCAAAAATTCAAAATGAGTTGATCACCCTCTGTGGTAAAATCATACAAAGAAAGATAGTTGAAAACGTCAACTCAGGTTCGTGTTTTTCAGTTCTAGCTGACGAGGCCACTGATATATCTCGCACCGCCCACATTTCCCTATGTGTAAGGTACGTTGGACACGACACGTCGGGAGTGCCCATACTTAAAGAAGATTTTGTAGATTTCGTTCCCGTGTACGATCTCACTGGCAAGGCGCTGGCGAGCACAATCCTGAACAGCCTTAGAGGTCATGGCTTTGACCTGAACCTACTTTGCGGGCAAGGATACGACGGCGCGGCATCAATGAGCGGCCACCTTAACGGTGTTCAAGCCTTCATTCGTCAAACAGCGCCCAAAGCGTTGTACGTGCATTGTAGCGCCCACTCGTTGAACCTTGCTCTGCTTCACGCATGCAAACTCCCCAGCATCCGCAACTGTTTGGGAACTGTATCCTCAACCTGTACGTTTGTGAGAGCTTCGCCACAGAGGACGAACCAACTGCGAGACAAAGTAGAAGATTTAACACAAGAAAAAAGAAAATCAGTTCTCTCCTTTTGCCAAACAAGGTGGGTAGAGAGTCACGATGCACTTCAGCGTTTCCTTGAACTGTACGTGCCTATTGTACAATTCCTCGAATATTTGGAAGAAGAGGCCGCGTCATCTGATACTTCATCAAAAGCTTCTCAACTGCTCAATGCCATTACGAAGCCCGAGTTTGTCGTTTCGCTTCAGATCTGTAGCGACCTCTTCTCTTTGACACTGCCACTTTGCAAGTTTCTTCAAAAAATTGACTGTGACTTGGCTCAAGCGTGCGATCACGTAAAGAATGTTATAGACGTTCTTTCCACAAAAAGGGCTAGTGCGGAAACGGAATTTAATAAGATTTTTCTGAAGTCGCTCTCTTTGCTGAAGATCACAAATGTTGAGATGGCCCTACCACGCATCACTGGAAGGCAGATGCAAAGAAGCAACGTACCTTCTGCTACTCCCGAAGAGTACTACCGGAGGAATGTGTATTTGCCTTTGCTGGCTGACTTCGAAAATCAATTAAGAGACCGGTTCGATGCCCATAAGAAGGTCGTGGTTGGCCTTAACATGCTGCTGCCGAAATTCTGCGCATCGGCTAGCCTTTCTGATATTGATGATGCAGTGCAGTTTTACCTTGGCGACATTCCTTCCGCTAATGTCATCGAAGCAGAGTTCACACTGTGGGTGAACAAATGCTGCCAGATCGAAGAAAAGAATCGCCCAGCTTGTGCTTTACAGGCCTTAGAGATGTGCAACCGCGACTTTTTTCCGAACATCCACAGCCTACTTTCTATCCTGGCGACTTTACCCGTGTCGACGTCGACCCCGGAACGGACTTTTTCCACACTGAGAAGGCTGAAGAGCTACCTTCGAAATCATATGAACAACGACAGATTGACCGGACTAGCACTGCTCAGCATCCATCGAGAACTTCAAGTGACCCCAGAACAAGTCCTCACAGAATTTTGCAAGTTGCCGAGAAGGAAAAACTTCCTCGTTTAAACTTCCCTCTATGTTTCAAGAGTCGATTAAAAGCTAAACCCAGCTAGCCCAAGCTTCAACCCTTCTATTCTTTCGCAATTACGAGGAAACTATCCAGCAAGCAGAATGTGCGAACGGTAACAAGAAGATCGGAATGTCGGGCGACTTGTTTGTTTGCTTGCATACATACTGTCACGGACTGCCATTTTTGCGACCCGGCGTAACGGCAAATTAACGGGCGCCGCACTCCCCCGCTGACCGGTGGAACCGTTCGCTCATGAAAAGACTGGTCTTTAGTGCAGGGAAGTACTGAATGGGGTGTTCTTCTTCAAACGTTAGTCGCCGATGTTTGATCCTTTGTACCTACGGCGGCGTCGGCAGGGTCGTCAAAGGCCGCGATGCACCCCGAACCAGCTGTAGACTGCAAGACGCACCGGCTGAAACCAAGGAAACTGACCATTCCCACGGGCAAAACTGCTTGTGGACAAGCCGTATGAGAGAACCCCAACAGGTTGTCACTCTCGCTCAGTTGAGGACCCTCTCCTAATTAAAAAGGGACGCGGTCAATATATTTTAGGGTGGAGTTTCTAACAATGAAACGTGCATGATTGGACCCATGTAGAGGTCTCTTTTCCCCCAGGACGAGAATGAGGGGACACGGAGGTCGATTTAAGCGCAGGATTTCGCCTTGCTAAGCAGTCTAGTTGCTGACCAACATGGTGTAGAAGGAGATCAAGAAGTATCCCTTAAGTGGTTGTGGCTCCGTATCGGCTGGCCACCTAAACTTAGCCATTCGTCTAGTTGTGACGCGAAATTAACGTCTGTAACGTAGGCATCGGTACTTGAATCTCGAGTAAGTTCAACCTGCCCGAGATCGGCTTCAAGCACTAGCCTACCGGAAACACCAGCGCTGCAACACCGCCGACATCGCAGTTGTGCCAGAACTCTCTCTGACTTCTTGCATCCGATCGTCGTGGACTCAACGCTGCCGGTCATCACAGGTATCCCTTCACCTGTTTATACCTTCGGACTTTCTCATCTGTAGTTTTATTGTTGGTTAGTTTTGTGTAGTTTGTAATACTTCTCTCTTGTAAGCTGATTTATTGATTTTATATGTATTTTGTTAGTTGGTATTAAGTGTTGTACTAGATTCCTCGTGCTGCAATATCACTAGAGTTTTGTTTTTCCCCACACACGTCTCTGATCTCTTCACTGTCTCTGCTTACGTACGGAACGACCTAACCTGCTGCCATTCCCGTCGCCGACTTCGCGCTGGCGACGCTAGAGTGGCAGCTTGTAACACATACATACCGTTTTTGTACCGTGGTTACATTGTGTTACTTCATCAGGAGCCGTTGGTCGCGGTGTCCCCGGCTTTGGTGGTGCTATTGTCCAAACTTATTTCTTGCTTTAACCAGAATTTGAGGTTGACATACCAATTTCTTTATTTGGGTACAAATAATTGAAAAGTACCATCGAATTATTACAAGTAAGCGATGTACTTGATTTATTCACAAAAATAAGCCAGTATAAATCTTAAAAAATGGCAGCCGTTCTACACGCAAACCCCCCCCGAAAAAAATTCCTGGGTACGGCCCTGACGCCACCAGTGCGCATTTTAAATGCGAAGCATTTCTTAGCGCACCTTTGGCACTTTGAGCGTTTTATATCTACGTATCTATCGATCTATCTAGCCGCCTCGTCTGGGTGCTCTCATGATGGCATCCTAACTTGTGTAGACCAAAATTTGCATGGGGGTAAGAGGATTTGACGAATATGACTGTCGGGGCATGACAGGTATAACGTGAAAGTCCTGTCGCGTACGTCGTCAAACCCTTCCTCGACACGTCTGGCAGATACCCGTTTACCATGGGCCGCGGTGTCGGGTATGCACCACAGGTAATTGACAGTTTATATCTACCCAGGAACGGCGATAAGAGACTTGGTAACTTAAATGCGGAGTGTTAGAAAAAGCGACATCGGCAGCCTTTACCCGATGAATGGAAAATGAAAATTAGGATCCCAGCAATCGAACCCAACCATTCTGCGTGGCAATCAGGTATTCTACCACAGAGCCACGCCAGGTCTACAAACTGGTTAAAAATAGCCTGTGCAGACGCAGTGTCGTGCAACGTCAACTATGGTTGTGGTGGTCGCTATCTGATTTTACAAGAAGCATTAAACGGTACATATGTACTCTACAATAGAGGCGTCATAGATTAACGTGTGTGGTTCCAGTGTTCGCTACGCTTTCGTAGCAGTCTAATAAACAGTACATTTTATTCCTATGATCCAGCAAGCTATGTGAAGATTTACTTGACCCCGGAAGAATACACCAACGATTTCCGTACGACATTCACATCATCGCATCGTAAAGTGCACTTAGTCTGCCAGAACGACGCAGTGTCCCCCAATTCCATACGAGCTGGGTGAGTTCATGCTGACCAAGGATGATGCCAGACTGATTGACAGCCGCTTTGTAGAATAGGCTACGTTGGCCACATACGCCCAGGTAATTTACGAATACGACAAGCACCATCTACTGATATGGTCTACGTAGCACTATCCAGGCATATACCAGCCTCGCGGCCTTACCTCACCAACGCGAAGGTTCCGACATGTCGGCGACTCTATCGACAGACATATGTCGATGAAATGACCGCGGCATCCACGATTTCCAACAGCTGTACTGTACCTCACACTTCACTACGCATGGTCCTCTCATCACCGCGATCACGACCGGATCCGATAACGAGTTATGACCAGCTGCTGGTGCTCACTGATCCGGTGATTGTCCTTGTTCAGGAACTGTTAAAACCTATTCCACACAGCACCGGGTTCGTGAAACGTGCGTCGTTCTCCATCATAAGGGCAAGTGCACTCATTTCACCTTACCGCTCCTGGTGAGTTTGGTACGCTGGCAGCGTTACCAAACTGTGAACAACTCCTTATATAACACATATGCGGCCTTCAGCATATATGTGTGCGTACAAAATTTATACGAATATTTAGCGCCTTTTTGTAACGTTGCACTCAGTAAAAAATTACGCCACAGTTACCTTCCCGCCGCATGCTCGCATAACATCGACTCCCACGGTACTGGGATCTGCCGAAATTTTTCTGGTTATATACTAACCTTGTTTACACAAGTAGCTAGCTGTCAATGTTGCTGCTCTTTGAAGCCCGCACGTATCTGAGGACGTGTGACTGCCGAAGACCAACACAGATGTCGTTAGCGTATATTGAAACCTTGATGGTAGTTGGCAAGTAGTCAGCAAGCCCAATAGTGCGATGTTGAATAGCGTCGGGGTCAGAACTCCGCCTTGAGGAGGACGCCCCTGGAGGTATAACGTGGTGTAGTTGGGCCATCGTCCTGCTACACAAAGAATGACCTTGTAGCCAGATAACTTGCAATCCACGAAATATTCGACCACCGAGGCCCACCGCCGCAAGTGCATCGAGAATGGCCTCATGTAATACGTTATCGTATGCACCTTGACATCTAAGAACAAAGCTGCAGATAGTCGCTTACGGACTTTTCGTGCTGAACATACTAACGATATCAACTACGTTGTCGATGGAAGAGCGGTCACGTCAGAAACCAGCCATGGAGTTCGGATAAATCTTGTAGTTGTTCAAGGTACCACTACAGGCGGCCAAGGATCATTCTTTCCATCATCTTTCCTACGCAGCTGGCTAGTGCGATTGGGCGGTACGAGCCGAGTTCGAGTGGCGATTGCCCTCCTTCACGAGGGCCACCAAGCGGCTTACTTTCCAGTCGTCGTGAACATTGCAATCCTGCCATGAGGAGTTGTAGAGGCTCACAATTCCTCTCTGCGGCTTCTCCCAGGTTGTACAAAGCTCGATATGGTATACCATCTGGACCCGGAGAGGTAGAACGCCTGCAGAGAGCTAGTGCCGCAGCTCCTCCATTGTGAAAGGGAGGTCCATGCGGCAGTCACGGGATGGGGGACGTCACCTAGGGCTGGAGAATCTGGACGAGTCGTTTGGTTGGTGATCCGCGCACAAAATCTTGTGCGACATCGATGTCTTGCCGCCCTTCAAAGAGTGCGAGCGCTTTGAATGGAAAACGTTGTTCCGGAAGGCAACACAGACCTTGCACAGTTTTCCAAATGTGAGAAATGGCTTGCGAGCGTCTAGCGTCTGCAAAAACCTTGTCCAACTTTCCGACGCTAATCATCCATGCGACGCTGAATCTTCTTTTGCATCCTCCTGGCTGCCCTAAGGTCGTGAATTGATTTCGTGCGCCGATATCGACGCTCTGCCCGGCGTCGCAGTGCTTGAAGTCGTCCAATCTATGTCGAGATTGTTTCGCGTGGAAGAGATTGTCAGCGTGCGATGACGTTTTGCATTACTCCTAATTGCTGTAACCCACAGCGTTAGGCCCTCGCTGCAAGCTTCTTCGATGTCAGATATGAAGGTGGTCCATTGAATCGCTCGAATGGTCTTCCGTGGACCAGATCTAGACAAGCCTTAATGCTAAGGTAATGGGAATGGATCACTCCCTTGTGCTCAACATATGGAAACCACTTGACACATCTGGCGAGAGAGGTGGAGACGAAGCAAGGTCGAGGCAGCTGCCGTATGTCACGCCTTGAAGAAAAGTGGGGCAACCATCGTTCAGGAGAGTAAGGCCATAGTTGTAGGCGGCACTTGCTAATCTTCGTCATCTTGCATTTGTCCTTGGACGTCCCCATGCAGGGTGGTGCGCATTGAAATCTTCTATGATAACCCATGGTGCAGGGCAAACACGCAGAAATCCTCTAATCTTCGTGAGTAGAAATTGCTTGAAGGCGATATATACACCCTATGAGAGAAACGAGTTTGGTTCTTTTTAACGGCGACGCATACAATTGATTGTCATCGTGAGGCGCAATTGTTGCACAACATATGGGAGTTCACGACGAACAAAAACGATGATGTGCTGCACGCACCGTTTGTTGAAGACATGGACAGCTTCGTACCCTGACAGTCTGATTGGTTTCGGCAAACTGGGCTCACAGTGACGATCAGTGGTAAGTGTGAGTGAGGAACACTTTATGAACGATCCGGCAAAACAAGGAGAGGGGATGGGGTGTGGAGACCTTGCGTGCATGCGAGCCTCTCAGCCGCGAAGGAGCCCCTCGCGCTGGCATGTCACGTGCTGGACTTGTCTCTGTGGGTAGGCTTGCTCGTGTCTTTTGCATGTGTTGGTAGCCGAGGTCCTGGATTCCCTAGCTGACGTCCTGCGAGCGTTCCGTCGTGCCGGGTTTCTGCAGGTACAGGAGTTCGAGGACGTGCCGAACTGTGTCCCGTTGAGTTTCGTACTCCTCGCTGGTGATCTTCTTATCGATCTCTTCGGGTATCTGCCCGTTTTGGGTGTTGGGTGTGGGAGGCAAGCACTCCCACAGTATGTGGTTCTGGGTGGCTCGTGCCCTCCCGCACCTTTGGCACGTATCTGTGTGGTAGATTTCCGGACAGATGTGTTTGGCCAGTACCGGAGTCCAAATCGCTCGTGGATATTTGATGCGGCTTGTCGTGTACCACTGCAGGACTTCGCCGTACTGGGTGATGGCGTAATTGACGTCTTCGCTGTCTGGGTCCGTTGCCGGTTCGCTCTCGAGGGGCAGTGATGGGAGCCCGCGTCTTGTTAGCGCGTGCGCTTCCCTGTCTGCCTCCTCGTTGCGGTTTGGCCCGTCCGGTTCGTTTAGGTCCCCAGTATGTGCCGGAAACCATTTGATTGTGACATTATTTGTCATTCTTCCGTGTTGTGTTAGCGCGGTTAGCACCCTCGTCGTGGTGGGGTGGACGCTGTCGTGCGAGTAGTTGATGACCGCCGTCTTCGTATCGCTCAGTATCGTGTGACAGCCTGTAGTGTGCATTGCAAGCGCTATGGCGTATTCTTCCCCTGCGCTAGTGTTTTGCATCTGATTTCAGACGATCAGTGGAAACACGTTAGTATACACAAAGTGACAAAAATCTGAAAGGCGTGATTTTAGCCCTCTGGCGTTCCACTGGATGACGGACGCTGATTTGACTTCTTTAAGGAAGGATGAGCTATGGGTATCCATCTTTCTATTCGAGTGATTCAAGCACTGGCTTAAGGTCCAGCGCTTTAAGTGCGCTTCGAGCTGACGTTGTCCCCATGTCCACTAATATTGCTCAGATGGCTCCCATGAGGGAACGCAGCACCGAAATAACTTGACGATCTGTTTTAGGTATACCAACCATGACTGGAGATGGTTCCGGTGGGGCGGCGACCTTCCGAGGTTCCTTGGAAAGGGGGCGGGTCGGAAGCGTGGGCCATTCCTCTGGAGGAAGGTGCTTATCCGTTTCCTTCGTGGAAGTGATGGGCCCTGTCGCGGCGCGACTGGGTGGTGCCGCCATTGAGTGGGTCCTTTCATTTCGAGCATGCGCGTTCTTAGAAGACGTACGATGATGTCGACGTCGACGCCGACGCTTGACTACTTCGGCTGCCTCCGTGGGTCGCGTTGTCTCGGACCATTTGCTTGAGAACCGCACGCTCCTTCTTGATGCGAGGACAGTCTTTCGACGAGGCAGCATGGGGACCGCTGCAATTGGCGCACTTCAGAGTAGTGGCAGGGCAGGTGTCTCCTGCATCAGGTTCAGCGCAACGGGGACACAGTAGCAAGTTGGGGCACACGCCCCCGACATGTCCTAGCCTGAAGCACTGATGACACTGAAGGGGCTTCTGGGTGAATGGCCGAACCGGATGTCGGAAATGCCCGACTTTCACGTGGGATGTTATGCAATCTCCCTTGAAAATCACTTTCACGCAGCGCTATTCCCAAGGCGACGCACTTGCGTAATGAAAATGCCCTCGTTTGCCGGCTTGATGAGGGTAGGTAAGTCAGCATTGGGAATGGCAATGTCGATGTCGTAAATTACACCGGCTATAGATGTATCATCCATCGGGATAAATTCTAAAAAGACAGGGCGTGCAAACACGCACAAAAAAAGATTCAGGACACCACAAACGTCGACTAACAACTGAAGAGACCACAACGGCTGAAAAGAAAGAAGGCACGAAAACTTATCAGCGCATGCCCATGCAACAGGCGAACCTATCAATCCGGCACGCGTGGCGGTCTACGTGGAAGATACCTGTTGAGGTATTTGATTTCATCTTTATGCAAGTTATCGACGGTTGGCTCACGCATACGCTACCACTATTCTCGATATGCCATGCCTCAATCATCAGGCGCGTTTCTTCATTTCTATGACGGTACAACACTGCGCATTCATCGAATTTTGGCGTGCACTTACAATCTCTAGAATGTAAAGATAGATTAGAAGGTGAGCCTCCTGTTAGCGATCTCTTATGTTCCAACAATCTCTGGTTAATTCATCGGCCCGTTTGTCCTACGTAGAAGCGGTCGCAGCTGAAAGGGACCTTATACACCACTCGTACGGCAATCAGTGAATTTGTTGGCGTGTTTTACGAACAAATATCGGTCCGCTTCTTGTCTTTTACTTGTTCATCTGCCTCTGCACAGCGGCACAAATCTTACCTAGCTTATTGGCACTGTGAGATACGCAATGACTGTACGCTATACCTACGACACGTTTCTTCCTATCGCTTTTTGCAACCATGCTCGGACTTAACACAATAGACTTCTTTAAACGTTCAGTGACCGTGGCCACTGCATCACGAGGATACCCTATATCTAAAAGACGCGTAACATGTGTGTTAAAGCTATCACTCATTTTGTGCTCACACGACTTGGTGAGGGGTGATTTAAGGCAAGACATGGCGATGCCGTTTTTTACAACCTTCGAGTGCTTCGACGAAAAATTTAACAGCGGTTTCGAAGATCTAGGAGAATACTGCCAGCACACGTGGTTTTCTGGAACGTTAAGGAAATGTCTCGAAATTGTATTCCATTATTCCGAGGCACCTCTTTAGTAAATCTCAGCCACCTCTCCATTTAATTCAATTTTTCGCTCACGGAAGTTACCACCTTTTCAAAGTCCTCACCACTACAAAAGATCAAGTAATCGTCCACATAACGAAAAACCTTAATAACCGAATTACCTAAGGCGCCTTCCAAAAGATTGTCAATCTTGCTAAGGTATAATCACAAGAACCGAGCAACCTTAGAACCAATACATATCCCTGATTTCTGCACATGAACGCCTTCCTTCCAACCTACAAGCGTCGACTTTAAATACATGGAAAGGATTTCTAGAAATGCCCGGAGAAGCACCGCATTTATCGGTGAAAACCTCTGGTGCGCTTGTTCATTAAGACATTCATTAACCAATTTACAAGTCCTCATGCGGCAAAGAATAATACAGGTCTTCAATATCCATACTAAAAGCTTTACAACAGCGGGTTCTCCTCTGAGAGGAACTGAACTAGCGCCTGAGAATTGCGCATACGAAAAGGGTCTGAAAAACTCAAGGAGGTTAAGCAGTTCTGCAAATAACTAGATACAGCGACTTGCCAGGTGCCTGCTCTGAAACGATTGCTCGAAATGGGATCTCGTTCTATGTGTTTTGGCGTTCTGGTGTGTTTTACGAAGCAAATATCGGTCCGCTTCTTGTCTTTTATTCGCTCATTCTTCCTCTGCACAGCGGCACAAATCTTACCTAGCTTATTGGCAGCCGTAAAAACAACATTATCGCCGTATCTACTTCCTACTTTCTTTAGCCTGTGAGATACGCAATGAAGTACGGTATACCTACGACACGTTTCTTCCTATCGCTTTCTGCAACCATGCTCGGACTTAACACATAGACTTCTTTAAACGTTCAGCGACCGTGGCCACTGCATCACGAGGATACCCTACATCTAAAACCCAGTATGACCTTGTGTTACGTGTCCTTCTCCTCGTCTGGTCTGTTGTTTTCGCCGGCGCTGTTCTACTACGATTATAACCAACTAGCCCACAAGTACATTTTGACAGTTAATCTAAAAGGCGCGTAACCTGTACGTTAAAGCTATCACTCATTTTGTGCTCACACGACTTGGTGAGGGCTGATTTAAGGCAGACATGGCAATGCCGTTTTTACAACCTTCGAGTGCTTCGACGAAAATTTATCTGTATCTAGTTATTTGCAGAACTGCTTAACCTCCTTGAGTTTTCAGACCCTTTCGTATGCGTAATTCTCAGGCGCTAGTTCATTTCCTCTCAGAGGAGAACCCCGGCTGTTGTAAAGCTTTTAGTATGGTATTGAAGACCTTATTACTCTTTGCCGCATGACTTGTTAAATTGTGTTAATGAATGTATTAACGAACGAGCGCACCAGACGGTTTTCACCGATAAATGTGGTTGTCTACCGGGGCATTTCTAGAAATCCTTTCCCTGTATTTAAAGTCGACGCTTGTAGGTTGGAAGGAAGCGTTTATGTGCAGAAATCAGGGATATGTATTGGTTCTAGGTTGCTCCGGTTCTAGTGATTTATACCTTAGCAAGATTGACAATCTTTGGAAGGCGCCTTAGGTAATTCGGTTATTAAGGTTTTTCGTTGTGTGGACGATTACTTGATCTTTTGTGGTGGTGAGGACTTGAAAAGGTGCTAACTTCCGTGAGCAAAAAATTTGAATTAAATGGAGGTGGGCTGAGATGTACTAAAGAGGTGCCTCAGAATAATGGAATACAATTTCTAGACATTTCCTTAACGTTCCGAAGAACCACGTGTGCTGGCAGTATTCTCCTAGATCTTCGAAACCGCTGTTAAATTTTTCGTCGAAGCACTCGAAGGTTGTAAAAAACGGCTTCGCCATGTCTTGCCTTAAATCAGCCCTCACCAAGTCGTGTGAGCACAAAATGAGTGATAGCTTTAACGCACAGGTTACGCGTCTTTTAGATATAGGGCATCCTCGTGATGCAGTGGCCACGGTCGCTGAACGTTTAAAGAAGTCTATTGTGTTAAGTCCGAGCATGGTTGCAAAAAGCGATAGGAAGAAACGTGTCGGAGGTTACCGTACATTCATTGCGTATCTCAGAGGCTAAAGAAGTAGGAAGTAGATACGGCGTTAATGTTGTTTTCCACGGCTGCCAATAAGCTAGGTAAGATTTGTGCCACTGTGCAGAGGAAGAATGAGCGAGTAAAAGACAAGAAGCGGACCGATATTGTTTCGTAACACAACCAGGAAATTCACTGATTGCCGTACGAGTGTGGTGTATAAGGTCCCTTTCAGCTGGGACCGCTTCTACGTAGGACAAACGGGCCGATGCATTAACCAGAGATTGTTGGAACATAAGAGATCGCTAACAGGAGACTCACCTTCTAATCTATCTTTCATTTAGAGATTGTAAGTGCACGGCAAAATTCGATGAATGCGCAGTGTTGTACCGTCATAGAAACGAAGAAACTCGCCTGATGATTGAAGCATGGCATATCGAAAATAGTGTAGCGCATGCGTGAGCCAACCGTCGATTAACGATTCATAAAGATGAAATCAAATGCCTCAACAGTTATCTTCCACGTAGACCGCCACTGCTCCGGATTGATAGGTTCGCCTGTTGCATGGGCATGCGCAGACAAGTTTCGTGCCTTCTTTCTTTCAGCCTTGTGGGTCTCTTCAGTTGTTAGTCGGCGTTTGTGGTGTCCTGACTTCTTTCCTGTGTCCGTGTTTGCACGCCTGTCTTTTAGAATGAATACTTACCAACTACCTCAGCTCTCTGTTATTCTAATTGGTATAAAGAGGCGCATTTTAATGCAGCCTAGCTCCGTCAATTGCTGAAGCTCCCTAGCGCACTCACGTTGTGCACGTCTACGGCAAAGGGTGTTCTTCCGTGGATTTATTCTGATGACTTTATTTGATCTGGCACCACACCTTCCAGAACAACGGATAGAGCTTGCCTGTTTAGCAGACGTAGGTTGCTTGAGGGATCCTCCGGCATGAAGATGATGACATGCGGCCAGCGCACAGGCCTTGACTGTATAGTCGCTGCACTTGCAGGAGTTCACGGCGGTGCGTTGATGACCTTCTCTTCGCCCTCTTACTCCGGACGGGTATGATGCTGTCGTCTGATGTGTCGTCTTCCGACATAGAGTACAGCTCGGTGTCCTCAGTGTCACTGGGAGAGCCAACTCGCTTCCTTGCGATTGACGGCCGCAATGACTTCTGGCCAGACAGGCCTCTGGCCTGCTCCGCGTCCATGAACGCAAGACGGGGAGGCGAGGCACGTCGAAAAAGCGAAGGTGTCACTAAAAATTCAGAGAGCACAGAAACCAGCGTTCTGCCAAGCAGACTCTTTTCCCAACGCTGTATGGGCACGCCTGTCCGTGGTGTGGCGGCTCGCCATCTCTATATCACATTTCGTGGGGATGCCTAAACCAACTACCAAATTTAGATGCCTTTTTGGGCCAGTACAATCCATCTAATACTTTCGAGCAATGGGAGGCCCAGCTCGCCATCTGCGACCCGGAGGTACAGCTTGCGCTCCTGTGTCACGTCAGGAGGCAGCAGTGGAGCCCTGGACTTGTGACCTCGCCCATCCAGTTCATGACCCCTTATCCCAACCCTTATGAATAAAGTTGTACTGTTACTAGTACAATGCTCGACGCTGTCCGCGCCGCAGTATTCAAGAAGTTTCGCGATTGTAGTAGATCGTTTTGGTGAGATTGCGCGCAGGACGCGATTAGTCTAGATTATTCCAGAGCTTGCGCGACCACCAGTGATACTCGTAAGACTGGAACGTTCGATGCGTGATGTATAAAAGATGGCGCGTCCCAGCCACGGGCAGTTTTATCGACGTCCAACGCTCTGTTCGCCGCTATCAGTGTACTGTGTGCATTGCTGTAGTTTGACTTTCCTCTCCCGGCCACAAGTTCGGCCAAATAAAGGGTTTCATCTTAAACAGGCCGCCTGCTGCCTTCGTCGACGTTACGACCCCGTGACAATGTGAATGGCCGGTCATGTAGTCTCCGTAGTGGCGCGACCTTGTACACGTTCTTAAAACGAACGGAGGTGGTCCTTTGTATCCAGCCGCACGCGATTGGTCAATGTAGGGCCGTGACATCTGTCACGGTTCACATTGATCATTCGCGTGGGGCTGGATAAAACGGACCGCCTACGTTCGTTTTAAGAACTCCTACAAGATCGCGCCCTAGATGTATTTATCCTGCCCCGCCACCATCAGAAAGCTTGTGCGCCTAGCGTGGTTTCGCACTGCCTCTAGGATCGGAGGCACCTCACCTGGTTTTGCACTGCCTCCGTGATCAGCCCACCTTTGACCAAGCTACGATGTCCTGTCATGACGGTGTAGGCTTATATGCCCCAGGAGCGAAAGAGCGAGACGGCTGAACCACAATCGACGCCAACAGGGAAAACGAGCCGTCGCTCACGTGCCACTGCGAAGCGCCGTCATTATTTTCCTCTTGAGGTGGCGCTACAACGGCATTATGCGACATTGCGTCACATGAAGTCACGCCAGAATTAGTGACGGCATAATGACGTCACAAATTTTTACGATCTGCGACGTCATTGTGACGTCGTATGGTGACGTCATCGTGTGATGATGATCGTTGCGCCACTCGACCCCGATGCCGCAGGACGCGAGACGCCGATGGTCAAATTTCGTGTTTAGTGAGGCATATAAGGCTTTCGTCTTAAAACACTTCTTTTAGGTTGGCCAAATGACTTGTCCACTTCGATTAAACCTATTTTATTATATAAAACAGCGATTTCACAGGCCATCTCTCTACCCTTTACGGTGGAATAACCTTATTTTTCCGGATTATTTCTGTCCGTTCTCTCTACCGTTCTGCCACCAATACTCTATCTCGTACTTATTTCTATCGCGGGCGTGTTCAGCTTTATATTGATGTCCCTAAAACGCAATTGGGTTCATGTAGGCTCGTGCCGAATCATACCCTTTGTGGATATCTCCACATTCAATCCGAACATGCTCTGTCGTTTCCTTTGCTTCCCCACAGCTTGTACATTTTCCTTCTTCTTTACTGAATCTCGTTTTAGAAGTATGCGTTCTAAGGCAACCCGACCTTGCTCCAAACAGTAATGCTCTTTCCCTTGAATTATCATAAGTGATTATTATCATAGTGTCAGAAGTAAGCGCCACCTGCAATGAAAAGCGCAACATTTTCGAATAGGCCAGTATGGCACCCCCCATACGAAAGCGTCTATAAAGGGTGTTGGAATGATAGTGAAAGGCCTAAAGTTGTGGGTTCTCGAAATGCGCTGCTCTCAGAACAAACCGACACAGTCACGCCCTAGCAGATGAACACGTGTGCATTTAATAATAGCTTTTACAACGGCGAGCTCGCCTCCCGAATGTAATACATAGCTAGTATCATGCCGTATAACCTTACCCAATGCCAATAAAAGCGTAGAAAAACATAACACATGCAACGTACCGCAACGCGGCGTCGCCGACATTCGATTTACCACACGTGTCCGCGGGGCCGAGACACCGAATCGCCCCACGGACCCAAGCGCGAGGAACGTCCGTCGCGAACGCTGTCAAATCCCAAAGAGAGAACGTGCTATATCACAAGCGCCAAGATAACCTCGGTTCCCGCCAAGCGGCGTCACTGAGCCACCACGCACCCACAGCGCCATCTCTCGCTCCACGGCGAAACTGACCATGCTAACTGCGCGAAATCCGCCGGACACACGTGCCATGCCGCGAAGATGACTTTAAAAGAAGTACGGCTACAAATACATCGACGGTGACTGAGACGCCAAGTTCAAGTAAACAAAGGTCAGTTTTCTAATTCGTGCAACGCAACCTAGAATGTAAAGCGCAACAGCTCAATGCCACAATCCATCTGGTTGTGTCCCACGTGCGACGGGCGGCTACACAGATCCTTAGGCTTAACGAGTCGCTCGACAACAACAGGCATCTAACCAACACCCAGAATAGGCGCAGATCAGGCAGCCGCCAGGAGACATCAGCTCTGTGAGGTGGCCCTACTCCTCTCGCTGCACGCAGGAGCGCACCGAGCGTGAAGCGATTTGTCATATGCCGACGACAGCACCATACTATTTTCCAGGCCTAATGTGGGTGATCTAGTCTCTAAATGCAATAACACACTGTCAATGCTGTCAACATGGTCCAGCTAAAAAGAAATAAATATAAGCAGTTCAACTATTAAACCCTATTTCATATGAAGGTCAAAACATTGCTGTGGTAGGCGAACAGAAGATACTCGGAGTTACTTTTTCCTCTCACCTGAGTTGGAACTTGCACGTAGAAGAGCTGTGTCGGAGACTGTCATCAACTACTGCAGCATCATCACGATGTCAACGCTCGCTCCCGACGAAGGCAAAACTTCAAATATACTACGCGCTATTCGCATCCCACCTGAATTACTGCAACCTGGTTTGGATTACCACAACTAAACAGAACCTAAATAAAATTGCTTCTGCAAAAGAAGATTCTTTGACATATTACAGACATTCCCTACCTGGCCTAAACTAGAACAGTCTTTCAAGAATGCACTATCATACGGGTTCAGCAATTATACAAATTCCGGGTTTTACAAGCGTTCTACTTTTCTGACACTTAAAAAGAATTCATGGCAATTATGTGTCACCTAAAACTTAATGACACTACTATACCTACGCGCCATACTTTTACGTGGTTTGTTCCTCGTTACCGAACCACCTACAACTTACAAGCACTGCACTATAAATTACCATCCATCTTAAATGAATATCCGGACTTACTACTGCTACACATCGGCAGTTGCGTGAATCTTTTGCGTCTACGTTGTAGCTCTCTCATTGATGTGTCTTGATTGTGCAAACTTTCGCTTATTCTCATATCGTATTTCCATTTTTATTTTCTGTCTTGTCATCTTTAGGCGATATTGTTATTCTGTACAATTTCTGTACTTTCACTAAACCTTCAGGTTTACAGAATGCTGTTCTTATTTTTTTCTTTTTTGATCTTGCAATTACAGTACCTTTTGTATGACGAAGTTGTTTATGCTGTACTGAACGTTTAAATGCAAGTTTTACTGTGACTCTGTATGCTATTTCTATTGCTTGATGTCATTCTAACTGCAACTCTTACAGTATTACTCTTGTAAGTTTAAGTATGATCTTACATGTCCATTTCTACTATAAATGTCGTATGCTGCCAATGTAAAGGTCTTCAGGGACCAATTCAAGCTGCCTAGAGCAGCTTTTATCCCTGAAGACTATCCAGAATTTTCTGGTGAAATAAACTTTGACTTTAACTTTGATTGGAACCCGCCTGACGGTGTCGAAACGCCCCCGAGTCGAGGCGCAATACAAGACAGCAATGACACCCGTAGCCCCTGGCCACACGGCTCCCTGAGCCGAGACTCCCAGAGTCAAAGAGACCGAAGAAACTGTTAACAGAAAACTCGGACCTCCTACGAGGCTTCCGTACTCACTCCCTTCGAGTTTGCCTAGGATCCACGTGCTTAGGCATCGCTCTAGTGATGCAGAACTATCGTTAAATTGACTATCGATAGCATCGATAGTTTTTTGTAAACTATCGATAGTGTAAACAAACTGTCGATAGTACTACTATCGACAAACTATCGATAGTCCGGTCGGTAGTACCATCGGTAATATTACTAGCGATAGTACTGCCACGCGTGTTTATTGCTTTGTTTTGGTGTATTCTGCTTTCACCAACAGACTGTTCGCAGCGTTTGAGGCAGACCGCGCCGCAATGCTTCAGAAGCTTCGCGATTGTTTGAGATCATTTTCTTAAGATTACGCACCAGACGCAAATAGTGAAGTTTGTTTGAGAGCTTACGCGAGCAGCAGCGATAACGCTGGAAGGTTCGTTGACTGATGTATAAAAGACGAAGCGTTCTACCGATAATCAGATCACTCGAAGGCCGGCGAATGTTTTCGCCGCTATCACTGCGCAGCGTGTATCGCTTTAATTCTGAGTTTTGATTTTCAGGGCACAAACAAGGGTCGGTTTCTTCATATACCTCCCATAGGACGCGAAATTCAACCGCTCCGCCGACGCAAGCGCCGACAGCGCCGAGAGCGCTATTGAGTTACGCCCCTTGAAGAAGGCCGCCAAGCTCAAGGGGCGATGACGTTGCGATTACGTTGCTTACGTCGTCAGGGCAACAGTAACAACAGCCGCCCGCCTCCACCCCTCTTCCCTCTACGCGCGCCGTTTTCTTTCTCTTTTTTTTGTGCGCTTGCTTTTCCTCCTCTCATGCCGCGCACCGTTTTTTTTTTGTACGCTTGCTTTTTCTCCTCTCCTACGCCCCGCGCCGGGATTTTTTTTTTTTTTTGTTCGCGTGCGCTCGCGCGCGTGCTGTGCTTGGCCGCGCATTCGTGTTTGCCCGCAGCCAGCATGTGCTAGAGCATAAAGGATGAATCCACCTACAACATTTCTGTTACCTCTTTTTATTGCTCTGTTTCCGAAACTAAAGATGCATGTAATGGGGCGCGATACAAGTTCAGGATAAGAACAGAAGGGAAGAATTCACAGTGTGTGCATGATAAACACAAAAGTTCATTGTAAAATTTAGAAATTAAAAAATCGAACACACTGAAAAGTGTAGGCCCTTTGACGTACACACATATAAGAAACACGATTTTCATTTGGTGCAATACAGAGCAAAGTGCAGGAGCCTCTGATGAGAGGTGATCATGGAGTTTAAAGAAATGTCAGTGCATGATAAAACAAACGAAGCGCAAAATATGTAAATATGAAATAATATTGCAATGATTTACTTATTACCATTGAAATGATACGAAACACAAAACGACCAGTTACATACTTGCTCAGATTTTGCACAAATATACATGAAATGCAGGAAACCTTCACCAGATAAACAAAATGAAAAAGATCAGATTTAGCACAGTAAGTAGTACATTGCGCTAAAAAGAGCAAGACACAATATATGGTACTTGAACACTACTTGAGAATTAGTTGGTGGCAACGCGATGCAGGCCATGGTCAGTTTATGCAGCAGCACATGCCATTCGAAGAAAAGCGTATTACTCAACGACCAGGTGAAATAAGCCTATAGGCAGCTTTTCTTTCACCGCGAATACAATGCCTAGCTGAATATAACGCCACTGAAGGGAGGACATCATGTCGGGTACACTGAGCACTTCATTGTGATAAACACACACAGTAAAATTCTGCATATAGGACATGTCTCATGCCTACACATGAATCCTTAGAGCGCTTCTTCCATAGGTAATAACAGTGACAGTATAAACACGCAGAGTACTTCTTCAGCCGTAAGTACATAGCATATTCACGCACCGAGAAGAAGCACTGGGGGCAGGATAGAAAGCTGGTCCACTTGAGTTGCGGATCGAGACTTCGAAGAGCTGATTCTACAGCTGTTAACCCTCCTTGGGCAAACGCATCAGTTCTTGCGTTCTCGAATACTCCGAAAACGTTTCCGTCCTGAAATAAAGCAATTGAAAACTATTAATTCCAACGATACAAATTACGCAGTCACAAGAGGCAAACGTAGTTTCGTCGTCTCGGCTCAGTGCAAACTGCAGTACATTAGGCAGTTTTAGAATAGCGTACGCTATGTTAGCGTTTGCGGCTCGCTATTTCCGTCACTACGGGAGCCCGCAAGCGGTTAGCGTACGACGCATGCACAGTTGCGCGAAAAGCCAACGCAAAGCTTTTCGTACGCTATTCTAAAACTGCCTATTGAGTCTCAGAAACGCGTATTTAAACGATGGCGAGTGATAAACAGGCAAAAAAAGCAAGACGCACTTCCATCACGCAGTTCTGTCATAGACGCAAAGGTTAAACTATGAGTCTCAAGTGCTTTAATTTCATGCTTCTAGGAACAGCGATATTAACTGCAACATCGTGCTCTTCATGATTCAGCCATATTTAAAAAAAAACAATAACTGTGTTGTCCAACTGCAACTCGTATATGTGTGGCTGCGAACGCAAGCCGCATGCTCACCTTTAGTTTTTCGGAACCTCGAAGAATCTTGCGGAACTCGGCCTGTCTTGAAGTATCCGTGCACCGTTGCATGATGTACGAATGGTGCGTGCCGTTAACCACCACGGCGGCAAGAGCGCACAACACGCAAACAACACAAAAACTCCACACGCCGGCCAAAGCTCGCTTCATGTAACGGAACATCACGAAACTTCATGTCAAGGCCAGCGACTAGGACGGGCTCCTGTATGGCGGCGACGGAGCACGGCTGACGTAACGACCACTGCGATAAGCCTCAAGAGCGAACAATGACCCGCCAACCACAACGGGAGACTTGCAGGTGTCCGCCAAGCATAGCCTGCCTGCACGGCCAGCCTGGTGGCCGCTCTCAACACTCGCTTCGTGCTACAACGGAACTTTCGAGGAGTTCAAAACTAGCGTCGCGGCGCGCGCGCGGCCCCCGCGGCCGGCGCGGGGCGCACAGCTTTATCGGCACGGGCGGCAGGCTGCCATTGGCTGCTTTAATTTTGAATATCCATGAACCCTAGCGCCAATTTCGCCTTCAGTTACGGCCCTTTCAAAAGGCCGCCGAACTAGCAAATTATTCAAGATGGTGTCGGTGACGTAATCATGACGTAATTCTTTGGGACGCCGGAGCGGCAGTGTTTCCGGGTATTGGCACAAGTTCAACCAACTAAAGAGCTTCGTATTTGCCAGTCTTTCTGCAGCATTCTTCACCCTCACAACCACGTGACAAACTATCCATAGTGGTGCAATAATGATGCTGTTGCTGGCTGGCCATATTGCCAAAATGTTTGCGATAACCTACTATCAGCTTCGCTTAATTTATGAGCAATTTTTGGCGAGAGAATTATAATATATCCGCAGTGAAAATGGCGGAATATTTCCACAATAAATTCATATGCGAAAACAACCAGTTACACTTTAGAATTACCAAAAAACTGAGATGTTGATATTTATTTTATTTTGAAATTATAAAATGCAATATAAAATTGAAGCTGCGCAGTTCCACCACACATAACGGCTTCCCTTCCGCTACAGCTGAACAATTTGACTTTATGATCACGTGTCAGCAGAGCACTCTGGTGAAGAACACAAGCATGTCAATTTCTTGCCCTTAAGCCTTCTGCTCCGGCTCAACTACGTACCACGCGCGCAGGAAACCAAGTTTATGCTCCAATGAGTTCGTGCTGTTGATTTTATACTATCGAAAGTACTATCGATAACGCTATCAATAGTATTTTTACCGAAAAACGAAGTGTTTTTCGTTTCGGATTTAGTTTCGTTCCACCTCTAAAAGTTCCGTGCCATTTCTGTTCCAGAAAAACTGTTCCGTAACGGTTCGTAACGGTTTTATTTGTATGCGAAAATTTCAAATTAAAGTAAACATAAAAAAACACTGGATTTGCGGTATAGTTACTTGCGCTCCTCTTAAGAAAGTGCGACAGGTGTAAAGCACGTTCTTCTTACGTTCTTCATAGGAGCGGAAGTAACTGTACCACGAATTTCTGCCAACTAGCACAAACCAGTACCCTTCAATGTCATAGTATTTATTTGCTCAAAAGCCGATTACGAATTTTTCAGCGTGATCATCAATGCTTAGTGTCAAGAGAGTGAGCGCAATCTCAGAAGCAGCACGTCACTGATGTGCGTGATAGCTGTCCTGATAAAAAAATTACACAGTCTCCCGCTAAATGGGACCATGAGGCGATGCGAAGCAGGAGCACTTGCACGATCGCGTTCGGTTGGCGTTCGTGGGCATGCTACCGACCTCGGGCATGCTACCGACCTCGCGTCCTGGAACGCGAAGAGGAACACTACGCGCGTCGTGGCTTCCCTTAGCCTGGCCGTTAATTCTCACAGGGCGAGCGGGGAACAGGGTCGACAGGCGCGCGAGAAGGGGGCAGTTTAGGAGAGGAGAGAGAGGGGGAGGGGACTCGCATGCGCTGGCGCTCATCGCGACGTTGCGCAGGAGAGAATTTCGGCATGCCGAGCCCGCATTTCAGAGGAGTCAACCGAAGCAAGCGCAGTACGTACCCGCTTCATATTCACACTTCAAGGAGAGGAGAGTAGCGCATGCGCCGCGAGAGCAGAAGCGAGAACGCAGGAGAAGCGCAAGCAGCTGCTGGGAGAGAAGTTGAGAGAAAACGCGCAGCTGTTGGAGAGAGGGAAGGAGGAGAGTTGCGCATGTGTAGTGAGTGCGGACGCCCAGGCCGACGCCGCGGGACATACTCCCGAGCAATAGATGCTTCGCATCTAAAAATCGCCAGACCTGTGCCGAACACGCCGCACAGTCGCAGCGCAAGCTGGAAGAGCGGCCTTTCTAGAGCCCGTTCTCAACGCCCTTGGGGCAACCATTACAAGTAAACATGCATGGTACCCACTAAGCCACAAACCACAGTAACTATCGTGAAGTAGCGGAGCACCCACTATAGCCATTATTCTTCATTCTGCGGATAAGCCAAGTAACCGCTGCACATCTGCAAGACATTATGCGGCTGACGACGATGAAGAATTATGACTGAACCCTTTGTAATGGGTTGGAAGCGTTCAACGACCGACCTCTTGCGCAATTAACGTTGTGTGACGCCAGCTTGTTATTTTACTCTTCTGCCATGCTATATCACATACAGCATGGCTATCTTAACACGATTCCTTGCTCGACATGACGCCTTTATAGAATATCTTTGCAAAGGAGTTACAAGCACCAGCGTGGCTCTTTGGTAGAATACTCGACTGCCACGCAGAGGGCGCCGGTTCAAATCCCATCCGAACCAAGAAATTGGTTTCTCATTTCATTTTTTTACTTCACGCGCTAGCGGTTACGGACACCGGCGGCGGCAGGCAACTATGGCGCCGAAATCGGCTGTCGTGATCTCATAAAAGCGTTCGCTGTAACACACTTCAGCGCCGTGAATGCCCTCTACACGCTAGCCTGTGTGACAGGCACGCAAAAGTCTACTTGCGTTAATATAAACATCTCTGGTTGCCACTGTTCTCGTTGTTCGCACAATTTCAACATATTTAAAGCTGAACATTTTGACAGATTTGCCCGTCTGGTTGGGTTAATAATTAGGACTTCCAAAGGCTCCAACCAAAAATGGGTTTATTTCCCGACGTTTCGGAATCAACTCGATTCCTTCTTCAGGGGGAGTGACAGCGGAAGGGTCCAGGTGCAACTCTTAACTTCTCTTTCGAACGAGCTGGGGAGAAGGAGGGAAGGCGCGTCTTCTTTGGTGGTGAGAGTGTTAAGGGGGTTGCGGTGCCCGGTTGGTGCGGTTGCGTGGGATTGATGGGCTGGGGGCGGCCGGGGACGGTTTTGCTCACTCGCGACTTTGTTTGAATTGTTTTTTCTTGCTGGAGCTAGTCCGTGAATGTATACTGACGGCAGGTTTCCTTTGCATCGGTTGAAGTTGCCTTCGGTGTTTTGAATGAACCACGACCAATAACAGTCGTTTTTGTTGATTAGTTTCTGTTGTTAGGATTTCGGTTTTTCAAAGTCAATCTTAGCACAAAAACGACGTCACGACGTTCTCAAGACAACGGAACCCCTTGCAGAACACTCGGAAGATGCCTACCATAAGATTGGTTTTGAAAAAACCGAAATCCTAACAACAGAAACTAAACCAACAAAAAACGGCTGTTATTGGAGTTGTGGTTCATTCAAAACACCGAAGGCAACTTAACCGATGCAAGGAAACCTGCCGTCAGTATACATTCACGGACTAGCTACAGCAAGAAAAAACAATTCAAACAAAGTCGCGAGTGAGCAAAACGTCCCCGGCCGTCCCCAGCCCATCAATCCCACGCAACCGCACCAACCGCGGCAACCGCAACCCCCTTAACACTCTCACCACCAAAGAAGACGCCTTCCCTCCTTCTCCCCAGCTGGTTCGAAAGAGAAGTTAAGAGTTGCACCTGGACCACGGTGTAAGAAAAATAATTTAGTGTGGGACACTCTCCGCCCGCCGCGAAGGAGAGCGCGTCCAGATAATGTTCGCCTTTAATACATGCGCCGGCCGCAGTTTCGTGGGGGGCGCTGCGACTGGGGGCTTAAGAAACCTATTGCGACGAGGCGAACGCGCGTTTTCTTCATTTTTTTTTCACCTCATTGATTTTTTCACGGCGAGTTTTCATACGGCCACGGTGTAAACGGCGCACCCGACGCACATAGCGTCCCTAACAGCGTTGAGTACTGCGCGGCGTCTTGCTTAGAGCGCGTGAGCAGTCTTTCTGCTCGCTGACTTTTCACGTGCGCAATGCCGTTACGGACGCTACGCACGCAGTCGTCTTCTATAGTACATGCGCCGGCCGCGGTTGCGTGGGAGGCGCTGCGACATGGGGGCCGAGAGGAGGAAAGAGGCGAACATTATGTGGACGCCGTCGGGCGGAGTGTCCACACCTAAATTATTTTTCTTACACCGTGACCTGGACCCTTCCGCTGTCACTCCCCCTGAGAAGGAATCGAGTTGATTCCGAAACGTCGGGAAATAAACCATTCTTGGTTGGAGCCCTTTGAAAGTCTTATATAGCAATGCCTGAGCAACGCGCTAATACTGTACTTTGAGACATGCATAATTGCCCACGTTGCATGACCTCAATTGTTCCGGATTGCCAAGTTTTCTCGTGAACCGAAAAACGATTGAAAAAATCTCGGTTTCACTCCGGAACTTACTAAGAGAGAAAGTTTCGGTTACGTTATCGTTCCGGTCAAAGAAATTTTTTTTTCGTTTTTCTTTCTTGGTTTCGTTCCGTTCCGACACTCTGCCATCGATAGTTCGATAGTGGCTCCGCTATCGATAGTATCGATAGCACCATAGATAGTTCTGGATCACTACCTCGCCGCCCAGGATGCAGACCACGTGGCTCTCGTGCCGACAACCCAACGACGTTCTTAAAAAAGAGAAAAAGACTCGTAGCATGCCGACTAGTTCGAACACGCCACAGCAACCGAGCACCTTGCTCTTAAGAAAGCACGCCGCCGACGCTAGTGAAGAACCCCACTCCCCCTCCAGGCCTAATCCGATCCGGCTCAAACTTAAAGGTTGCCCCGAACCGGGAAAACTGTCGTGCGATGCTCTAAGACCTCCACGTCGGGCAGCCAGTGTGGGGTGTCGAAATATGTTGCTCTCAGAACAAACGGACACAGTTACGCCATCGAGCAACGAACAGCGTTGCCATCTCAGTTGTCAAGAATTCCACTAAAATAAGTAAGAAATCTGCTGAGAATCCGCTAATTTTTTTTCAATGCCACCAAGTTAACCGCTAACAAGCACTAACAATTATCTTGTGGGACCCTAAAAGAAACATAAATACAAAACAGACAAAGGACTGCTGGAAACGAACGTAATTTACTAACACACTTGTAGTAATACAAAATATCGCTGTGTTTTCAAATTTCTTCACGGAACACTCACTGACCGCAGCGCTCAGTCTCTCAGCGCAGGCACAAAGGCGTAAAAGTCACAAAGTGTGAACAGATCGTCATTATCACAACCCGGGCTAGGTCTCCCACTTGGCCGAGCAGACTGGGTAGACCACCTGTTGAAGGTGAGGGCTTACTCACACTCGCTTTGTATACATCCCGAGTTCCGATGAGGCGGATAGTTTTCTCTGGCAGCCTGTAGTCGAGCACCCCCTTTTTGTGTCTTTTCAGCCCAGCTCTGATGACCATGACGGTGTAAACTGTGCTGGGGGAGAGCCTGTTTCAGAGCTTTGTATCCAACAAGTTCATCTGGCTGAACGATCGCTCAAGTTCAGCATTCGAGTAAGGTAGTACTAGATAAATCGCCATCCGTTAAATTCTGCTAAATACAAATATTTGCCGCTAAAGTTATGGAAATTCCACCAGATCTAGCGGAATATCCGCTGAGATGGCAACACTGGCAACGAACACGTGCACATTTACTAATAGTTTTTACAACGCCGACCTCGCCAGCCGAATCTGATACACAAGTAGTATAATGTTAAATAAGCTCATACAATGCCAATAAAAACACAGAAAAACACAGCGCACACAGAACAACATAACAGATACAATGTACCGCGAATGCGGCGTCGCCGACGTTCGACTCACCACACGAATCCGCGAGACCAAGCCTCGGAATCGCCCCCCACCCCCCCCGGACCCGCGCGCGAGGGACGTCCGTCCGCGAACGCTGCCGAATTCCAATGAGAGAAAGTGACCTTTCACAAGCGCCCGGATAACGTCGCTTCCCGCCAATCGGCACTATCTCTCTCTCGACGGCGAAGCTAGCTACGCTAGCTACGACTAAACTGCCGGATACACGTGCCATGCGGCGAAAACCACTTTACAGGGATTGATAGCATTCCTGCAAAGTGAAAATCAGCCTTAGATTGGTGGGTAGCAAACTCCAAACCACATGCCGTGGGGATCCACATATAAGGGCTGCTGTGTAGACTAGTTGTGTTTTCCATATTTCAGGGAATGTTTACTGCAAAAGTGTGTACCAAAGTTTCAATAGGATAGAACCTTCAGATGCGTTTGTCTTCGTCATTATTTGTTATTGTTTTGTTTCTATCGCTACCGCGCTGTCAAGTGTGGTACAACGGTTCACTTCGTGCGGCTGTGCGGACCACGAAACGTACGTGATGAACTTGACGAGGCGCACGCGGACCCTACGCGGGAACCTCGCTGGCATCTGGAGTACGCGGCAAAGGCCGAGTATGCTATGCACTCGCTTGAAGCAAGCCAATGGACAACCTGCTGGACAGGATGGAAGTCGACGACGAGTTATTTCAGAAGTTCTATAAGTATGTCTGCATTCCACACGGACTTCCGCGAGGGCAGTAGAGGTGGTAAGCTTGGAAGAAGCTCTCGCAAATAGGAATGATAGAATAGCAGAGCAGGAGCAAGGTCGGAGCAGTGGCTGCGCGTTGTTAGTCGTTCTTGAGGCACCACAAACGGGTTGATATTTACCTCTTTCTTGTTTTCGAAATATGCGTCTGACAGCGATTGCATTGCCACTGGCGTCGGCTTGTCTATGTAAGCATGAGGGTTTCATCGCCGCGGCGTCATTATTGGGAAAATGCCCACCGACGCCAGTGCAACTCCAGTACTCCGTTGCCGGGAAAGTGGACATTGTGCTAGCTTATATGTGAGCGCGCAAAAGGACGCGCATAGAGCATCATCGATGCTGTCTGTATGCAGCCCAACAACGTGGCCGTCGTGTGCTAGCTCGCCCCCCATTGGTGTCGATATTTAATCAGTTTCGGACCACTGAATCAGTCCATGCATAAAAAAGGAATTGCCCAGCCGGTGCAGCCGGTGATTTTTACATCGATGCGCCGGCTTACGTACGTCGCTGTTAGGCCAGAAGCAAGCGCTAGGGAAATTACCAGCGCATATATAGTGAAGCCAGCTTCAATTTTCAGGTAGCTTTCAAGACACACCAACCACCCATATCAGATGTGTCTTAAACAAGAGCTCAAACCAAGCGACATTCAAAAACGGCTCAATTTTTGCATCTAGGATCTGATTCGATGCGACGAAGATGCGCAATTTCTCAAAAGAGTGCCTTGAACCATGTAGAAGACAGATACTTACGTCCCCGTCGGTAACGGTTTAGTAAGTGAGCTGAACTTCTAGCGGCGCTGTCCCGTGACGCGCCTCATGCACTATATCATACTTTTCAGTTTTCATCACACTCCCGCGGCCGCGCTGAATGAGTGCGCCTCCAGAAGGTAGAGTCGCTGCACATATGACGTCGGACTTGCTGGCCGTTCGACAGCAGTGTCAGAAAGGAGCGCGCACTGCCGTCTTTCCCCGGAAACGCTTCAGCGACACGACGCGTCTTCCATGTAAGAGGCGGTGCGTTTAGATCCTCTACGAGGGCAAGATCGGGTTTTACGTTAGATGACGGCGTAGGCTTCCTGTGGCTTGCTGTGGCAAACAGAGCGCAGGAACAGAAGATATTTCTCCTTCAAGTGCTTCCACAGGTTCCGAAGTAGATGTTCCTCTTTGTCGAAGGTCCGAAGCAGCGGCCTTCAGGGCAAGGTTTTCTTTTTCTGTGGGCAGAGTGACATGACGCTTGCAGACTTCTTTCTTTCTTTCTTTCTTTCTTTCTTTCTTTCTTTCTTTCTTTCTTTCTTTCTTTCTTTCTTTCTTTCTTTCTTTCTTCTTTCTTTCTTTCTTTCTCTTTCTTTCTTTCTTTCCTTCCTCTTTCTTTCTTTCTTTCTTTCTTTCTTCACTAGTTTATTTAGAACAACACTGAATTGTCCAAGGGGACACGGCTAAAGGCAAACATTGCCTGACTGGGCCATGCGACCTAGCCGCAGCAGAAAGACGACATTTTGGAACAAAAAAGTATACATGAAAATCAATCGCTACACTTGTTTTACACAGATGAGATGCACAATTCATCACAATCAAAGGCAATAATCGAAAAGAAACAGAAAAAAACATCAATGTTATACAGTTGGACAGGTACTTAGCACTAAAAGGTACAAGCACAAATATAACAAATTATGTACCTGTAACTCTCCAGCAAAGAAGAAATGAACAAAATGAAAAAAATGAAATGAAAAAGAAAGAAGAAAATGGAGAATGAACGGCAAACAAGAACAACCTGATAGGGCTCACGAGCCACATGCGAAAAAAAAACATAACATTGATGCGGTATCATATAGTCTTCATATAATAACTTTAGTTTTAGTCCTCTGAAAATAATAATTCTTATCCATACGAAGCAAGCAATTGATGCTTCATAATTCCAGAATTGAGGAGATCTGTGGCTAAGGCATATTCATTGAGGAATTTGCACCGCAAGGTGTTCGCCGTAATTTATTCTACTATGTGGTATAGGTATAACGCTATTTCTGAAATATAGCCTGTCGCTTTTACACAGTATTTGGTCTGGAAGGAATGTTGAAGCTCTGAAATTGCAGCATAATCTCCAGAGATAGCTTTATGTGTGGAGTTCGGACACTGTAAATATTTATATTTGCAATAACGTCTGGTGCTGACCATAGGTCCTAAGTTTCTATTGCACGCAGTGCGCGGTTTTGAAGTGTTTGAAGTGGTCCTAATTTATACTGAGTAGTGGTCCACCAAACTAGAAGACAGTATGTTAAGCGGGAATGTACTAGTGCGTTATAAATATGGTGCTTCACGCTTGTTGGTAGCAAATATCGCAACCTGTTTAGTGCACTTACAGCGCGTGCAATACTATTTTTTAGAGAGTTAATGTGTGGTGACCAGGACATGTTCTCCTGGAATATAACTCCCCTGTGCTGATTGTTCAACATTTATTTTTGAAATTGTAGCTGAGGTTGAGAAGGCGTGTTCGTTCCTTTGGTTTAAAGAGCAACTATTTGTTTTACTTACATTTATTTGAAGTTTATTTGCATTAAGCCACAAATATAATCTTTGTAGCCATATGTTGGCTTCTTCAAAAATATTGTGCAATTCCCTTCCTGAGAAGAACACGTTGGTGTCATCGGCATATAGTTTAATGTTAGAGTAGCCCTGTACCTGAACAATATCATTAATATACAACAAAAATAGAACAGGTCCTAAAACGGAGCCTTGGAGTACACCGTAATTAATAGCCTGAGTTTCAGAAGTAACACCATTTATTATAGTGTATTGTGTTTTTGCCGTTAGATAACTTTTTATTGAAGATAATGCGACGCCACGAATACCATAGTGAGGTAGTTTTTCGAAAAGAACGTTATGTTGCACGCAATCGAAGGCTTTTCTAAAATGAAGAAATATACCAAAGGTTAGCATTCGGTCTTCAATGTTGTCAAGAATTTGTTCTTTTGTATCAAGTAAAGCTGTTTCTGAAGATTTACTTTACAGAAAGCATATTGCTCTTGTGTAATTATTTTACTTGTGTTTAAAAAGCCAGCCAATCTTTTGTTTATAAAGAGTTTGGCAATTTTCGCGAAACGAGATAGTATGGAGATCGGCCTATAGTAATTCATATCGTTAACTGGGTCACCTTTATGAATAACGGTCACTCGGGCCAGCTTCATTTTATCCGGGAACACGTCATTCGAAAGAATTAAATTACAAAAATGTGCAAGAGGTATGCTTACATATTCACTAACGACTTTCAGCGGCTTCACCTTTACATCGCAGCACCAGCAGCGCAACTGTGTTTTAACGATGAGATTATGTTCTGGGCCTCCCGCTCATCAGTGGCCACCAAGAACAGTGTAGAACAACACAGATTTGATACATATTCCGATGGAATGACCGAGACATCGGGTGTGGAGATGAACCAACATCTGTAAAATGAGAATGAATGCATTGCAATGTGAACATCTGATAGCCCGCTTTGTTCAAGTTAACTTTATTGTGTATAAAAGCTGTTCATTACCTCACTGATCGCCTTCCACATGAGATATGATTTTCCGATAAAGCAGTGATCTTATTCATATAATATTCTGTTTGGCGCGTTTAATATCAGAGGTTAGTTATTTCGTTCAGATTTGAACACCCGGAAATCATCTTCGCTTCTAGTTCTTAGAAAAGTTTGAACGCGCCTGTTGCTGATTTAATGCTGTTATAGAGCTCACGTGATATCCGAGGCCTTCTTGCTTTCTTGTGCTTTTTGAACTTCACAAGGGGAAGCATCTGTCGTATGAGAGCGCAAAGGCGGAGATAAAAGCCTCGTAAGCTGTGTTTGCGTCGGTATTCGCAGGAACTTCGTCCCACCGATAGCAAGAGATCAATTCTACGAATCTTCTTTACGCTTGTTCGGCATATACCCTTTTGTAGTTTTCGTGGTTTCCTTGACAAAGCGCTTTAGCAGGCAACAGACAATATATCGGTAAGTGATCGCTAAGATCACGCATCAGGACTCCGCTCTGCTATGTTAGGCAGAAAGACTTGTTACACAGAGCAAGCGTGTCTTGTTGTAGGTGTAATCTGTGTGGGCCGTGAATGACATTTCAACACCCGTATGAATAAAAAATTTCTTGAAAACGCTTAAAATCAGATTGGTCAGACAAGTGTCTATGTTAAGTCTCTTATTAAGTTGTTTCAAGTTTGAGTGACAGCTTACGTCAAATAATTTTTCAGTAAATTCCAAAACATGCTGAGTGACCTGAAGGTGGACGATAGACAAGTGCAATCAATGTTTTCATGCACTGAATACAATACATTCATAGGATTGACTAACAGCTTTAAGATCACGAATTTACTATGCGACAATCAGAACGTACATAAATAGCAATGCCGCCACCACGCTACTTCGTTCGATGTGCAGACACACAGTAATATCCGGAAGTTAGAACAGATTCGTCCTCTGATGTAAGCCATGTTTCACTAAAGCAATTTATGTCAAAGCGGTGTTTCAGATCCGATAGATATAAATTAACATCATCAAACTTATTTTTAAACTCCTTACATTCACATGGAAAATAGAAAGAGGACACTAGTCCTTTAAAGTTGCGACATCACGAGAACAGTGGAACTGCAGGGTCGCCACCTCGGTTTAATGAACCCGATACCCATTTTTCATCACTTCTCACGCTATCGCTTCAAGGCCACAAGAGTGGCATGGTCATCCTCACGGCGAGTGCCACAGCACGGTCACCGCTCTTTCTGCCACCAGAGCCTTTCCGTTGGAGTGCCAACATGAGCGCATCCAAAGTGGTGGGCCCACTCCTTTGCCTTTGATAGCGTGTCATGTTCAGACAGAAAAGAACGTGTCCGTGGTGCTTTAGTGCTTCTTATTGCAAGCCAGGTGTCGCGAAGTTCTTGACGTGCAAGCGTTAATGGTGCCACGTTTTTGCTGCTTTAGCCGGAAGTCTGTGTATAGCAGCAAACGTCACTCGAACAAGAGTGGGAGCTTAACTTGACCCGCTATTTCATTTACCTCATCATTAGTCTTCCATTTGGCTTTCGGGAACACCGTGTATTTCAATATTTAGCCTACGACTACGGCATTCGTGGTTGCGGAGATCCAGTTTGATCTGAGCCAATTAATTGCTCGGATAAGTGGGTTCAAGTTTGTCGACTGTGTTCGATAGCTGCGAGGTAGCGTTTTCTTGTACCTGCAGCCTCATCTGGAATCATCGAATTTGTCAGAAAGATGTTC
>NW_023614537.1:0-120001 GCF_013339695.2 Rhipicephalus sanguineus
AGAGAATCGGCGGACGAGGTGTTCTCACGCTGCTAGAACACCTGTATCCTTCCTGGAAACGAAATTCCTGGGACGGCGAGTGACCAACAATGGGCAGAATCTCGGCCTCAATGTCTGGGACGGCGATGCCGGAGACAATGGACCACCTGGGCTTGGCTTGGTACGCTGCCGAAGCCACCTGACGGGTATGTTTGGACGGGAGTCTCCGCAACCCTTTCGCTGCGTCGGGAAAAGATCTGCATGGGCAAGCACGAGGAACCTGTTCTGCTTCTCCCCACCTGCGTGTCGACAACCGCCGGACTCTTGCCGCTTCAAGTGTGCCATGACCCCTCCGCGACAGTGAAATGGACTGTGCCATGGTGGGAGGTGTCGTGTGTGTGATTGGTGGTCATCAAGAGGGAGGAGCCAAACTGAGGGGTTAAAACGACGATGCTGAGTGAGAAATGGGGCTCTGAGCCCTCGGTAACAGGCTCATCCAATGCGCTCGTCGCTGAACCCTTACCTTGTCACTATGTAATTGAGTGTTCATAAGTGCCAGTAAACTTGTTATTGTTTTCCCAACTTGCTAGCATCAGTTCCTCAACCCGGAGACTCGACTACGCTACCAAACGGAGTCCGGGTACGACGCTGCCCTCTCGTAGCAACAGCATGGTTGTCGAGAAGGGACGGATCCAAACACACCGGCACGACAACTGGAGTCAGCGGTGAGGTTGATCCAAATACCCGGTCGCAACAAGCCAGACTTAAACACTGGGAAAACACGAGCAGTTTTCCACATGCTAGGAAACGTTGAAGCATGCAGACACTTATTAAATATGGTAGTCAATACTGGGACAAGTATACTGCCATAAGCTTTTAGTATGGCAGAGGGGATGCCATCTGGGCCAGCTGAAAAGGATGGTTTCAAGCGCTTAATGCATTCTGAAATGGTATCTTCATCTAGCGACACAGCATCAGCTGTGCCAACTGCCTTAACCTGTCGACCGTTACTAGCTACAGAGGCTGGAGACTTATAGACATATGAAAAATGCATGGCAAAACAGTCAGCAACGGCTTGAACTTCTGCTCCATTTGGGTCCAGTATCCTGAAGGACTCGCCAGGATACTTATAATAATAATAATAATAATAATAATAATAATAATAATAATAATAATAATAATAATAATAATAATCACTCAATCAAACGTTTATTTAACGTGCCCAGGAACAACCGTAAGGTCTTTGTACTGGCGCACGGAAAAAAACAAACAAAGGCCAACATTCATAATAAAATATGAGGGTTAAAAAACGATATAAAATTGCACATATACAACTATGCGCAGGCAGAAAAAAAAAAGAAATGTCAACAGTGTACGAGGCTATGTAAGTACAGTGCAAAGCTCGGAGCAGAACCACGACTGGGAGCTGTGAAAAACATCGAGCTCCAAAAAGTAAGCATTGTAAAGACGTTGTATCCTGCCAATGGTCGAATGTTCACAGAGGCAGGCGGTTACATGAAAAGGTCTATTCTCTCTGGTCAGCTTACGTGGAATTCGGAAATTAAGATAATAATAATAATAATAATAATAATAATAATAATAATAATAATAATAATATAATAATAATAATAATAATAATAATAACAATAATAATAATAATAATAATAATAATAATAATAAATTGTTAAAAAAACACATGGTAAGAATAATATGAAATAGGACGCACTCATATAATCTCAGACGAGCACTAAAGTACGCAAAAACAGAATAAAAGCCCAAGTCGCACCACACTACGCTGAGTCTCTGCATGCATAGAATCCCAAGCCTACACGAGTCCAGATGCAGTCTTCAGTGCGCATGTGAAGACATAAGAAAAATATTCGGATGAAATAATGCACGCCGGAGACGAAGAGTGAACATAAAAAACTTTCAGAGAATCATTTCAATGGGAAAAAGAACGTTCTCATTGGTACTGCAACAATATATTCCACATGAAGAACTGAAAAAGAAAGCGCTGCTGGTAAAACGCTGTAGAGTGACGATCACAGTTTAAAGGAGAAGAAGAACAACAACTTTATTAATGCGTCTCATCATACTCGCGATTTCAAAGCGTTTCATCTTTGAAAGAAACCCTGAACATGCCGCCGCTTGCTGTGCGAAGGAAATTCTCCAGATTATCTTTTTCCACACACTGTATCATGGTAACACATCATTTGCCCGGTCGCATATTTTACCGCCATGCCATACTTCTAGTCGCACCGCACCGATCATGCTTACCAAGACAAACCTAACTCAGTGGCTCGCCATAAAGATGAGATTACCCGTCTAATTATAGAAACTGAGCACAAGGACGCACTCGTTGATATCTTCGTCAGCATGGACATCCCAAAACCACGATATGGTCATGGAGGACGCCGTAGTGGAGCTCTCCGGAAATTTCGACCAGCTGGGGTTTTCTAACGTGCACCCAAATCTATGCTCACGGGCCTCAAGCAATTTCGCCTCCATCGAATGTAAGGTGGTGGGGTCTTAAAAAATAAAGATTGTTGTGGCTAGTAGCGCTGCGTGTGCGCCTCATTTTGCCGAGTGCCGAGAAAGCCACACTGTCCCCACACGCACCTGTACTTCCTTCACCGCTTCCTACAACCGGCAAAAGAAATTAGCACGAGAAATTGCCCGGGCGCAGTTGGTTTACAATACGAAACGCATGCGACCGAACGCGCTTAGGGGGTTGGCTAGCGACGCCCTCACGCGGAGCGCGCCCTCATGACTGTATAGAAAAAGTTCCATTGTACTCCCGGCGGCTCCTCAGGCCGTAAGGAAGGGAGCGAGCGCGCGCCTCCAGACCGGCCGTGATCCTATTGAGTGTCCCTCTGCACTCAGAGAACGGGGCAGGAGCACACCGCCGGCATATTCATCTGTGCGCCCTGTCAACGAGCGAGCTCGTCACAACCCGTCTACGGTGGTGTGCTCTTTGCGTCCACTCGTGTGCACCTGCACGCGCTTGTGGTCTGACGCATAAAGAGCTGGTCGTTACTCGTCCCATCTTGGTCATCCCTTCCACAACAAAACTATTCAGACGACGACTTGCAGTTCTCAAAAAGCCGCCGCCGATCCATCGTAGAGGTCTCGTGGTCGACAATCACGAAATCAGAAAATGGCCGTTTCGATCCACACGTAGTCCTTCGGTCTACGTAATTTTCCGAGACGAAAGGGAACAATCCTTGTAAGAAGAAATTGTAATCTTCCTTCTGCGTCAAGTGGTAGGACATGCTGCGCAAGTGTTCACAACATCGCTCAGTACTTATTGGCAGCGTTTTTCGACTATGTTTAAAAAGTGTCTGAAGAACTCCGTTAACATCTCCTGCGCGATTCAGATTTAAAACTCAACCAAACGGGGCTTGGCTGAGAGATGTCACAGAACCCTCTGCGTTTGAGAGATGGCATATCAAGATGCTCAAGGAGATTCCTCGATCCGCGAAAACGCATCTCCGCATGCGTGACTCTACCTACCCCTGCAGCTGCATCAGTTGGCTCGAAACATGGATGGATAGATGGATGGATGCTATGAGCGTCCCCTTTATGACGAGGTGGTAACGTGGCCGGCGCCAAGCTCGAAAAATACACTTTTTTTCCCCTTTTAAGTCGGCCTAATGCCTCCGGTACTTCAAATAAAACGCTCTTCCTACAAGAAATAAAACAATCCTAAAATCGAAGGCCAACTCTGCGCCTTACGGTCGACTGACCTAATTTATACCAATATTCATTTGTTTTCGTCACGTATCCCTCGTTTTTGCCACCAATACTCTATCCGTCGCTTACTTACTTCTAAGGCGGATGTGTTTACATTTTCCTAAAACCCAACACAAGTGCCTAAACAAAAACCCGGGTGGATATCTCCGCATTCAGTTAAACCATGCTCCGTCGTTTGCTTAACATCCACACAGCATGTACATTTTCCTTCTTTACCGTGAATCTCGCTTTATAACTACGCGTTCTAAGGCAACCTGACCTTGCTCCAAACAGTAAAACGGTTTCCATTGTAATATGATAAAGAGCTTCCCTCCTTATTTCGTTTTCGCCCTTTCGGTAGTTACTCCGAGCCGGTTCTTTTTCTCGGCCCTTTAGAGGCGCTGCAGGCGGTGGGCGGAGTCGCGCATGCGCGTGCACCTCCACCGACGCGTCGTCGCGCGTGGCATCTGCGCGCTCGACAGAGTGTCCCAGTCGTTGTGGCCCGTAGCCCAGTTGGTGCAGTCGCGCGGACGTCATTTCAAATCGCCTTGCCCAAGGATAACCGGCGTTGACATACAGTCCGCGCGCGTGTAGATGGTTTATCGCATCCCCGAACGGAATAGTTTCATTGCTTCGATCGGCCAACATGCCCAAACGTAAGCTTGAGACTACGGACACACGGGATGGTTCTCCGAGAAGACCGAGAGAACCCCCGTCAGGCTTGGTCTTGGCGAACAGTTATTTCTCCGACTCCAGTGTAAACTACGGGACTCCCTGCACGAGCAGCGAGGGTCGTCCGTGCGACATCCTCGGAGACCTTCGCATCTGGAACGAATTCTTCTGGCCGGTGGGTCTCGAGCTCAGGGAATATTGTCCGGGTGAGCTGAATCTCGTCGAAAAGAGCGGTGTCCACATGGCTTCGGAGGTGCCGAAACGCAAGCACGAGGCCGCCACCCTTCTTCAGCACCTGCTGACGTACCACCGCTGTTTGGTTTCCGTCTACCTGAACGGCTGCATATTCACGGACCACCACCAACGCATATGCGACGCGTTACCCGAGAGTCCCAGCCTTCGCAAGCTCAAGCTGTGCCTTCCAAGTGAGAACACGAGGGCGTTGCAGAGCTTCTGCGCAGCGCTACCATTCCAGAATCATCTGCGAGAGCTCGAGTGCCAGTTAACGCAGCTAGAGGACACTTTCTGCGAGGGCCTCTCGGAGTTCCTGGCGAACACCGTATCGCTGAAAACGTTCGCACTGAACGCACCAGTACTGATGGCCCATGAAGGGGCGATTATTTTCCAAGGACTCAAGCGGAACGCCAAAATCGAGACGCTTTCGCTGAACACGCACATGAACCCTTACTTGAGCTCGCACGGCAATGAGTTCGCCGAATACCTGCGCGACAACCAGACGCTTCGTACCCTGATTTTGACTACGAACCGCCCGAATAACCAAGTCGAGCTGCGTGTGATCATGCGCTCGCTGTTCCGCACTACAACTCTCTCGGAGGTGAAGCTTGTTGGCTTCACGATGAATGACGACAACAGCCGGCTCGTGGCCGTACTGCTCAGCAAAAACAAGTCGCTAAGAAAATTCCACATGGTAAAGTGCAGCTTGTACAGTGATGGATACCCGCCCAAATCCGTCAAAACTCGTCCTTGGCTAGCAGCTGTCCGCAAAAACAAGACACTGGAGAAGCTGACCATGGAACTATTTTGCTTCAACTTGGAGCAGTGCAGGTCTCTCTTCGAGGCGTTAAAGTACAACACAACCCTGAAGAACATCACCGTGGAGCGTATCCGACCCGAGGACGCGGTCGAGATATGTCGGGCCATGTGGGAGACTGGCGTACGGGAACGCTTCTTCCTCGGCAATCCTCTCATCGTCGAAGATCCCGCCGTGATACTCACGGAGTGTAATGACCTGTCCTGCATCGTGGTCGACTCAACGATCCTCAGGGAGTTCGGCAGGTTTCGTACCGCCCTGCGCGTGTTGCCTTCGTGCGCTCACGTGACCTCACTCTCCCTGGCTGTGTGGGAAAAGTTGTTTGACGACAAAGTGATGAATGCCCTTATTGCAGAGTACATTGCGGGCACACTGGTGCTCAGGGATCTGACGCTCACCTTCGTCTCCGGAATCTGGGACCCCGTGGACCGTGTCGAGAAGGCGCTGGTGGGAGCGCTATCTCTCAACAAAAGCATTCGTCGGCTTGTCGTCAACGGTCTTTGCTTCGACGACAGTGAGACTCAGGTGTTGGCCGAGACGTTGCAGTCAACTCGAACACTGTACAATTTTTCCTTCTACCCGAAAGACCAACAGTCGACCGACTCGCTGGTCCAGAAGCTGTCGCCCAACTTCTCCGCAAACTACATGCTCCTCAGACTGAACGCGTACAGGCTTGGGGAAGTGCACCGCGACTTCATCATCAACGACGTGGTGCACCGCAATGTCTCGTTGGTGGTGCGCGCGGCGCACTTCGTCATTGGAACGAGGCACAGGTACTTAGCAGCGGCTGCCGAGCTGGTGCACTCGAACCCCGGACTTGTGGAGCTAATTCGAGAACTTGCCTCCGTCAGCGAAGACACGGCCCTGTCGTGGATCAGGAACAGCCTCAAGAGCTACTCCGAGTTGGACGACTTCATGGGCCTAGCCGGGGTCGTGAAGTACGGCGTCACTTGCCACATGCGCGACGACGGTCAGAAGCAGTTGGTGGACATTGGTCGGGACTGCTGGTTGTGCATACGGCAGTACCTAAAGGTCGGCGACATCCTGGATGAACAGTAGGTGCGGATCTTGATAATGTACCGTCGGCATGTGCATTGAGTTTGTTATTTGGTGCATTCGGGCTACTTGAAACTCCAAACCATTTGATGACTGCTGCCGGAGCTGCTGCATGGCAAGGTTGTTCGCCTGCCTGGACAATGCAAACATGAGTTCCTCACTGGTGACTACTTATTTGGACATTGGATGCTTTCAAATCATTTCAAATACTTTTCAAATCATTTCAAATGTGCCATTAAAAAGGAGTTCCATAAGCTAGCAACAACCAGACTGTGTTGTACGTGTACTATCGATACCTTGTGTACGGCAGCGTTGAGTGCAGGGTGCGAGGGTTCCTTTTGGAGAGAGAGGCGGGGGGGGGGGGGGGAGCAATAGCTTCAATGACTGTACACTGTTGCACCTTGTTCTTGATTGGCTGCAGTCGCGAGTAGCGTGCGTACCCTGATATGTGCAAAAATCATAAATTTTTTTCTGTCTATATTTACTACACAGAATCCAGTAAAGCTAGTGAGTGCTGCTGTTACAAGCAAGAATGTAACTACTCAGCGACTTCCGTGTTGCAAGTTGCTTCGTAGGTGACTACACTAGATTAATAACGGGATATGATCGTTGTCAGTGTGATTTTTTGTGCTTTGCCCAGTCAGAGACAAAGAAAGATTACGTGTCAGTCTTTTGGGTGAGTTTGAACTTGCCGCGTATGTGTCTCTTTGTGAAGCCAGACGTGAGCTCTCTTTTGGCGGAGAGCGAGTGCGCTGTAGGCAAGGGCATCCGCAGAAATTTTCCAGGGGGGTGCATCCATGGGGGGGGGGGGGGTAAGGGGTGTTCACTACCGTGACTTGACCGGCAAGGTTAGTCAATAATATGTAATAATGTGCAAAGTTGGCTGGAAATCCTGAAGGCCATTTCACACGGATATGCGGACCTTTTGTGTGCTAACCAAAGTGTGCAGCTTATTGCTACTGCATAGAAGAGATTATCCGAAATTCCAGGGGGGGGGGGGTGGCAGCCACCCCCCTTGCACCCCCCTCCGGACGCCCATGGCTGCAGGAGTGTAGACTTTTAGGAAGAGTGCAAGTACTCCTTTCAGAGTACTTGCCTGTTCCTGAAAGAGAGTTCAGTTTAAACATTATTTCTTTAATACCTCGTCAAATTAACTAATAGAGTTCTTGCAGCAGAACAAAAACTGCGAAGAAAATGATCTGCGATTTCCAATTAAGCGGATGCGGTAGGCCGCGTGTGCACGTTTTTGTTAGTATGACCCACTAAAACGTGTCACTGTGACGTGCATTGTGAGATACGCTGTGAAAAAGAGACCGGGCAGACATTAGCATCATGCTTTCATAATTTTTTATTGCATGTGAGTAGCTAGCTCCAACCACCCTTTCGGCCAGAAGCAAGGAGCGGACTTGAAAACGCCCAAGTCTGCCTTCGCGATTCTCAAACGCTCGGGTTGACTTGCTTGGTCAAGTCAAGACCGAGGTTAGGGTGGCTAACCGAGCTTGGCTGGCTAGAAAACCGAGCTTCAACGCTGAAACCCGTTGCTCGTCTGGTATCGAGGTTAATAATAAAGTTGTTTGCGTTGTTGTGCCAGAGCACCTGACCGAACGGGGAAACGAATAAACACGTGCACTTCGTTAGAAGTTCACGGCATCGCGGTCAGCGTCTGCCTTGCGTCCAAGAAAAGGGCCAGCACCTGCCACCTGGAAGCAGGGATCAACCCCTGCATGCTTTGTCTGCAATCTCGGAAAACGGCGTCTTCGCCCAGCCGGTCCCGTCAACCGACGCCAGTCGTTTTTCCAAGCTACTCAGCTACGGAAAGCAGCATTCCTTTCCTTTCGAATCACTACACGTCAACACCTGCTACCTAAAAGGCTGGTCAGCACCATAAGGGGAGACGTCAACACCTGCTACCTAAAAGGCTGGTCAGCACCATAAGGGAGACGTCAACACCTGCTACCTAAAAGGCTGTTCAGCACCATAAGGGGACGTCAACACCTGCTACCTAAAGGACTGCCCGACAGACTAAAGGGATGTCAACACCTGGGACCAAAGAGCCACCCTGTCAACAATGGACTGGTCCCCTATTTAAGACCGGGCTGGTCCGGTTTTTGAGAGAGACGCCCCAGCCGACTTGGTCGTGCTGGCAGGCTCTGTCCTGCTATAACCTGCTATTACCTGCTATACCTGCTATAAACGTTGTTACTGTTTTCTAAACGTCTTGCCTCCCTGCTCTGCTCCTCAGCGATAAGTCCGTTCTTCGGCATCATCGGCTCGCCGGCCTCCCGGATTTCCTCGACACGAAAACCCCATTCGTAACAGCGTAAGCCACTCGTGATGAAGAAACATAACAACGTTTATTTACATGGTGTATGACGGCAGCATGTGTCAAGCCGGAGCTCGGTGGCTCGTTATATAATCCCTAATTAGGGAAATGCCTTAATTAGAAATGTGCAATCACTGTACGCGTGACCGTTTGAAGGGAACGTCCCTCCAACGCCCATGGTCCTGCCTCCCTAGCGAGACCACTTAAACCTCTCTCCATATCCGTCACGAGTGAAGGGAGAGGGGGGCTTGTCTCTTCTTGAAGCTGTCAAGTTTTGACGAACAATGTCATTAGTGCACACCTGTCGACCACCATTCGCAAACACAGGCAACACGGAAGACTCGTCGGCAGAAGAATCATCCTCTCGCGCAAAGCCGCATTCCTCACACACTTGAAATACGAGGAAGGGTCGCGCTCGGGCATCACTGCGCCGCTGCCGCACATGCAGGTGGAGGCGCCGGGTTCAACTAAAGCCCCTATTTCGACGGGGACACGAAGGTGTGGGTGGCAAATGCGTTCTGCGTAGTGGGAGCGGGGGTCCCCCAGTGTCGGAGAAGTTTGAAAAGATTTTCTGCGGACAGTTAGTTGGAAGAAAGCATTGCAATGGTTTTGTAACAACGCGTTGTCGTCCCAATATATCAGTTTTTACACGTTCCTCTAAAGCAGGAACGAAAATTCGTTCTTTCCCACTGTTGGAACGCGTTCCAGTTACATTTCGAACATTGGAACGTGTCGTTGCATTAACGTTACATTTACGTTTTTTATTAACATATAGTATCCGATAATCCTGAGACAAAATAAAGAAGGCAATTCAACACTCGCATCGACCTACGTATATTATAGGAATTTAAACATCCCCGGCAGCAAATTATCTGGAGATCAAAGGACTCCAGGAAAGCTAGCAGCAACGCCACCCTCAAAGGCGCCGACCGGACGCTGGAGCGGCGTCCGCGGTCCCGCGTGGTGGACCTGTTTCTCGTCGTCACATATTCGGGTGCGAAGGGCTCGACAGCCGCGTACAACCACCACAAGTATCTCGCACAGTGACGAGCTAGCCTCCAGGGTCCACTCGTCAGGAAGAAGAGGGCCGCCATGTTTATTTTTCGTGGCCATGTGGTTACGAACCGCGCAAACAGAAACAGGCGGAAGCGTCCACCGCTCGGGACGTGTTCGCTCCTCATCTACTCTGCCGCCCGCTCCTGTCCGACCATGCCTGACTCATCACTAGAGGCCGGATTTTTAGGCACTAAAAAAGCTCGTTTTAGGCGCCTGAAATAGGCAGGCAAAACAATCTTTTAGGCTTCCAAAATCGTAAATATGGGCACAATATATTTCACATAAATGCAAACAATTTCAAACGAAGACGTGCGCGGCCGCTATCTACGACAGGAAAACAAAAATGTTATTGCTTAAGATGGCACAAAGGCGCCAACATTTGAACATAGCGTGCTTTGTCCCGCACGGCTGGCACTCCTATGTTCTGCAGAGTGAGTCATGTGTCCACTGTCGAATCAACACACTCCTCAGTGTCTTTCCCTGAGAAGTGCAGAGGAGGAGCAGACAGCCAGATCCCTAAAAGACCAGAAGGGAGGGATTCCTCATATTGGCCGGGTCGAATTGCGTCGAGCCAATTTCTCCCCTGGCAATGAACCACTGGCGTATCCAGGCGGGGGGGGGGGGTCAACTTTCCCCCTTCCTCCGAAGTTTTTCAGTTTTGCGAGATTTCTGGCTACGCTACTGCAGTGAACACCTTAAAAAGTAAATTACAAACAAAACAAAAGCTGCGTGCACATCACATTTTTCTTTCTTTTTTTGGTCTTCACTCTCCTTTCCCCTGACGTCTCTCCGCGGTTTCGCATTCGCCAACCGCTCGGGCCATGTCAGCGCGGCCGCGGCGGCGAGTGCTCGCCGGCGTGTCCCGCTTCACTGCTACCAGCGGTTGTTGGCTGGTTGAACTAGAGGACTAGGTTGAACCCCATAGTTCCCGACAGTCAATGTTACACGTAACATGCGTCAATTTATATGCGTCAATGTTACGTGGTAACATGAATAACGGTCTCAAACAGCACCCGGGAGGGAAACTTGAGGATAAATAGCGTTCATATAAGCGCCAATTTTGAAAATAGGCATTTGTGAGCATTTAGGCACGAACGCCAAAAATAGGCATTTATAGGCACTATAAAAACACTATAAAAGCCCTTCTTAACCTCTAAGTCATGCTCATATATCAAAATGGCGCGATAGGAGCGCAAGGAACAAAATAGGCATTTTCCTAAAATCGAGTCTCTACTCATCACTACCGTCAGCGTGAGGCGCAACCCACCGACTCATCGACCAGTCATCAACCATCGACCGCCACGCGGTGAAACGTTACAAACATTACGTAGCGCAGTGAGGGTCAGTGATTCATGAACGAACGTGTGGCGTATGTGCTTGGAGTCGTGGCACGTCTTCGCTGAGCACACTGAACGCGATAACTTCACCACCATTCTTTGTTCCATAAAAGCATTCACGCCAGCTGCAAATGGATTCGTGCCTATAGACAACGAATATTTGAGTTGCCGTGATCTCGCGAACCTTCCCCTCGCAGCATATCAGCGTCCGTAGTTCGCGCCCGCTACTGGGTTCGATGCCCGCTCAAACCGAGGATGTTTATTATTTATTTATATGCGTCTCTCTGAAAATTTTCTCACGAACGACGCCACACTCACAACCAACGACACGTACACCGGAATTTCTGTGAAACGAGCTCTTTAACGCTATCTTGTTAAAATAACTGCGACTTTCAAGGTGGCTGAACACAAATGTCCAAAAGGTACAAAAAAAAAAAAAACGCGCCCTTTCTAGGCGACGTTCTTACTATAGTAAAAAATATATATATTACAGAAAACTCAAAAAAAAAAAAAAAAACGTGCGCCATAGTCACCTCCGGGCAAGAGTTCTTTTCGCCTCGCCCAGTCGCATCCGCCTGCACAATGTTCTGTGTACGTGCCTCTATTCAACGCTGTGGAATGTTTACAGTAGAAACGCCGTTCCCTGTGCAAATCCCTCGAAAACGTAAAGAGTTACCGCTACAGTTCCACCAATCCCTAATGGAGCCTTCCCCCTTCCTCCCGAAAGGAACTAGTTCCAGGAATGCGCTGCAAGAGATGTCAACGTAACGCAGAACGGCGCTTCACTGCAGACGAAAACAGCCTGCAGGTCGCTCTTGTGAAGAAGTGCAAAAAAAAAAAAAAAAAAAACTACGTTGCGTCGGTTGTTTAAAAGAAAGCCTGGAAGGCCCTACAATGCGACGGATCTTCCTGCGCGAATACCTGCATGGAATAACCCCAAGCAGAATTGCGAAGAGAGAGCAGCATAAAACTGGTAAGCGCTATATGTACTGCATGGCTGGCTCATTCGGGCCACCATTTTTTGTGATCGTCCACATGTTTTGTATTCGGTATATGAGTCAGTGCTGAGCGTAAACATGGTCGTATTTACGGCCGTATTTGCGTTCACACTTCCACTTCTTCCCCTCAGGGTCTTTTACTGCGCACCTGTGAGCAGTCGACCGATCTGGTTATGCCAGGCAATGCGGACACTTCATAATGAAAGTCCCACAGCACTTTAGGAAATCTCGCCGACTGCGGAAAGCACATCAGCCTCGGGCTCAGGCACTTCGCGATTAGCAATGAGTCACTCTTCCGACTGCACGACACACCCTCGAATGAGTAATGCTGGACAGAACCTCGGCGGTTGTCTGAAATGTACCAGCGCTGTAAAACCCGATAGCATGAGATACACGGGCTGTCCTCTGTTGTACCCGCTTTTTCGGAGAGGCGGCGCAGCAAGACCCTGTCGCCAGGGGTGTAGCCAGAAATTTGGGGGGGGGGGGGGGTATGTATGTTCGTGCGTGCGTTTGTATGTGTGCGTGTCATTATACGCAAGCAATAAAATTGAAAAATTTAGGGGGGGGGGTTGAACCCCCCCCCCCCCCCCCTGGCTAACACCCCTGATTGTCGCACGGCGTTCTTCGTGAGCCTCGGTAGCGAGCGAGTAATTGATTGTTCTTCAATCGTACAGCAACATCGCAATTCCTCGGTCACGTAGTCCGGGTACCGGAATTTTCGGCGGGGATTGTGCCTCTGAAGCAAACTCAAAAGCGCCCAACCTCCGCGCGACGTCCATTCGAGAGGCGGCCATGTTGGAAAACGCACAGCCATTGTCAAACTAGCCCCGCAGCAGACTTAAAACATGAACGGACTTCGGTAGTGACCCGCAAGTCGTCCGCAAATTCGACAACGGCTTATGGCGGGCGGCAACGCTGTCTTGAGACTGGCGGAAGTGAAGTATGACACTCAACTAACACCTCTGCACAAGAAGGGAAATCTGGGCTAGTTGGTTATAGTTCATTTTCAATCAGCTTACAGCGCTCGTGTCGTCGCATTCTTGGTCTGTGTCCTCGTCTTTTTTTCCGCTGTAAGCTGATTGTAAATGAACACCTCTGCATTCGGGAATAACGCAACCCGACGTTGCTTCAAACAGTAAAACGGTTCCCATTGCATTATGGTAAAAAGCCTCGCTCCTTACTTCGTCCTTGCCCCTTCGGTAGTAACTGGAAGCAACACGGTTTTTTTTTTTCTCGGCCCTGTAGAGGCGCTGCAGGTGGTGGGCGGAGTCGCGCATGCGCGAGCAGGATCTCTGACGCGTCATCGCGAGTGGCATCTCCGCGCTCAACAGATTGTCCCAATCGTGCAGAGAGAAAGCGGTCTCTCGGGCGTCGCTTCTAATCGCCTCGGCCGAAGATAAGTGGCGTGGACGTACAGTCCATGCTCGCGTAAACGGTTCCTCGCATCCAAGGACGGAAATACTCCAAGTGCTTCGATCGGCCGCCATGCCCAAGCGTAAGCTTGAGAGTACGGACACACGGGACGGTTCACCGAGAAGACCGCGCGGACCCGCGTCGGACTTGGTCTGGGCGAACAGTTCTTCCTCCGACTCCAGCCTAAACTACCGGGCTCCGTGCACGAGCAGCGAGGGTCGTCCGTGCCACATCTTCAGAGACCTTCGCGTCTGGAACGAGTGCTTCTCGCCGGTGGGTCTCGAGCTCAGTGAACGTTCTCCGGGTCAGCTGTCTCTTGTCGAAATGCGCGGTGCGCCCATTGCCTCGGAGGCGCCGGAACGCAAGCACGAGGCCGCCACCCTTCTTCGGCAGCTGCTGACGCACCACCGGTGTCTGGTTTCTGTCTACCTGAACGGCTGCATATTCAATGGACACCACCAAATCTGCGACGCGCTGACCGAGAGTGCCAGCCTTCGAGAGCTCCACGTGTGCCTGCCGAGTATGAACACGCGTGTGTTGCAGAGCGTCACCGCAGCGCTACCGCTCCAGAACCATCTGCCAGAGCTCGAGTGGCGGTTCACAAGTTTAGAGCAGACCTTCTGCGAGGGCCTCTCGGAGTTCCTGAGGAGCACCGTATCGCTGAAAACGTTCATACTGAACGCGCCAGTTCTGATGGCCCATGAAGGGAGGATTATTTTCCAAGGACTCAAGCGGAACGCGACGATCACGACGCTTTCGCTGAACGCGTTCATCAGCCCGTACTTGCGCTTGCACGGCAAAGACTTCGCTGAATACCTAGGCGAGAACCAAACGCTCCGTACCCTGATTTTGGCTACGAATTACCCGAATGACCACGTCGAACTGCGTCTGATCATGCTCTCGCTGTGCCGCACTACAACCCTCTCGGAGGTGAAGCTTGTCGGCTTCAGGATCGATGACGTGAACAGCCGCGCCGTGGCCTTGGTGCTATGTCAAAACAAGTCGCTAAGGGGCTTCCATATGGTAAACTGCAGCTTATACAGTGACGGATACCTGCCCGAATCCATCAGAACCCATCCTTGGCTAGCAGCCTTCCGCGAGAACAAGACGCTGGAGAATCTCACCATGGAGCTCTCTTGCTTCACCGTGAAGCAGTGCAAGTCTCTCTTCAAGGCGCTAAGTCCAACGTATCCTTGAAGAACATCACCGTGGAACGCCTCAGACCCACGGAAGAGGCCGAGGTATGTCGGGCCATGCGGGAAACCGGCGTGCGGGAACGCTTCTTCCTCCTCAATCCTTGCATCGGCCAGGATCCCGCCGTGACACGCGCGGGGTGCTAGGACCTGTCCTGCATCGTCATGGACTCAAGAATCCTCAGCGTGTTAGACCGATTTCGTACGGCCCTTCGCCAGCTGCGTTGGTGCAGTCATGTGACGTCACTGTTCCTCGCTGGATGGGATGAGTTTGACGACAATGTGACGAACGCCCTGATTGCGCAGTAGATTGAGGGCACGACGGTGCTGAGGGTGCTCACGCTCACCTTCTTCTCCAGAATCTGGGACCCCGTTGACCATGTCGAGAATGCGCTGGTGCGAGTGTTATCAGTCAACAAAAACGTACGTCGGCTGTCCATCAATGGTCTTTCCTTGGACGTGAGCGAGGCTCGGGTGTTGGCCGTGAGGTTGAAGTCGAGTCGGACACTGCGCAATCTCTCCTTCTACCCGAAAGACAAGCAGTCCACCGTCTCGCTGGTCCAGAAACTGTCGCCCAACCTCTTCACAAACTACACGCTCCTCGGTCTGCACCTGCAAAGGCGCGAGGGAGTCCACGGCGACCTGTTCACCACTGACGACGTCTTGCGCGGCAACACTTCGTTGGTGATGCTCGCGGCGCACTTCGTGACGGGAACGAGGCTTAGGTACTTAGCAGCGGCTGCCGAGCTGGTGCACTAGATTCAGTTTGACAACTCGCCTCCGTCAGCCATGACGAGGCTCGGTCGCGGGTGAGGAACAGCCTCAAGAGCTACTCCGAGTTGGATGACTTCATGCGCCTTGCGGGGTCGTTAAGTACGGCGTTACTTGTCATGTGCGCGAAGACGGTCAGAAGCAGTTAGTGGACGTTGGTCGGGACTGCTGGTTGTGCATACGGCAGTACCTTCAGGTGGTGACATCCTGAATGAACAGTAGGTGCGGATCTTGATCATGTGCCGTGGCTATGTGCAATGTGTTTGTGGTTTTGTGCATTCAAGGTACTGGAAAATAAACCATTTCATGACCGCTGCCTGAGCTGCTGTACGTCAAGGTTGTTCGCCTGCATGGGCAATAAAAACATCAGTTTGTCACTCGTGGCTCCTTGTTTGGGCAATGGATGCTTTCAAATCACTTCAGATGCCTTCAGTGTAGCGTTAACTAGCAGTTGCGCAAGCTAGCAGGCAACCAGACGTTGTTGCATGTGTGTCGTCGATACCTTTTGTACGGCAGCGTTGAGTGTAGTTGCGACACTCTTACTTAGGAGGCGTAGGACATTGCCTAAATAGCTGCGCACTGTTGTACCTTGTGGTATAGTCTCGAAAAGCGTGCGTGTGCTGATATCTGCCAGCAGGAATCACTTTGGTTGGTTGGTAACAACTTTATTGATGGTCCGGCAGAGCTTTCGCCGACTGGGCTTTAGGTCTCCCACGTGGGGACGTCGAGGCCTTGCCTCACCGCCGCCTCGCGGGCCTGCTGGACAGCCCAAAATTGGTCGCCGAGGCTGGGGATCACTTTGCTGACTATATTTACGAGACAAAAGCCAGTAAAGCTTCTAGAAGCCAAAATGTTTTCTTGATGTGTTTAACCAGGTAACTACTAAGGCACTTTTATTTTGCAAGGTGCTTCGTAGAGGACTGTGACCATGGGCGTCCTGAGATTTAAAAAAAAGGGGGGGGGGGGGAATAGTAAGGGGGCGGCTGCCACCACCTCCGCAATTTCGGATGATATTTTTCTATGCAGTAGCAATAAGCTACACCGCTTCACTAGCACACTCGTGTACACCATATTCATGTTGGAACCCACTGCGAGGCCGAGCTGGGCGAGCAGGTCGCGCAAGCGAAGTAGGCCACTCACTGAACTTTTATTTCCTTTGAAATGCACGAAGAAAAATCACGTGGTTCCTCGCGCTTGCGCTGTTGGCCTTCGCGCACACACAGAAGCACACATTCGCACATACTCAGAGGCGCCGTTTCACGGCGCTACAATCGTGTGAAATGCCCTTCAGGATTGCGAGGTGCGGACCGGCCGGTCACCGGTCCGCATTTAAGACCGGCCGTCACTGGCCGGTTTTTTGCTCATCGTATCTCGGGTATTTTTTTTTTAACTCTTCTCCGTGTTGACCGCACGTGTTGACTGAGGAATTCCACCTGCGCGGTCGGGGACTGACCGGCGGTCAGTCCCCGACCGCGTTGTCGAACAACTACGACGGTAAATATTTATCGTCAATCACCAAAACTCTTACGCTATTAGTCAAGCACTTTCTGGGATCCCTTCAAGTCTAGCGATCATTGGAATAGAGCATATTATTGCACGTGTATGGTACATGAATATCCGATATTTTTGTGGCATAGGTACATTTTAACATTCCTTTGTGTCTATAATGCCACTGGCCTGTTGGATTCAGACGCAAAGAAGAGCTTTTTTAGGGACGGAGCATTGTGGTTCCTTTTCAGTGCAGCACATTCAGACTATAGTTTTCACGGACGTCACAACTGGGGCTTGTGGGATAGGTGGCCGCCATGATGGTGAACTGCTAGCGCGGTGTTATCGTTGGGTGCGTGTGCAGGTCCGATATTTTCGCGTTGTGCGGGTTCAGTAACAGCGCGGCGTCGCAATGCCGATGTGTGCGATGACTGGCTGCAGTGCGAGAAGCACGTCTGCCGCACAGAAAACGGACCTGGAGCCAAGAACCAGGCTCTACCGATTGCCGAAAGTGATAACTCGGCAATGCGACCGCACGAAAGTGTTGTCGGAGCAGCGTCGGCGTCTCTGGCTCGCTCGCATCAACAGAAAGGGCCTCAAGAACCTGGATTACCTCCTTGTATGCGGTCGGCGTTTCATCTCAGGTAAGCAAAACAGGATGAAGCGAAAACTTCAAAATATTAATGCCACAGCTTACAATCGCCTGCAACACAGCCGTCGCTGTGTGTGCGGCGGTTTAAACCTCGCAGGAGCTCTCCGGGTCGCGTTCGAGCACGTTCCGGATCTTCTGCTGCTTAACGGGCACCTTCGACTGCGATCCGCGCGTACTGCAATCGGGTTAAAATGTCACTGTCTGCACCAAACTGCTGAGTTTAACGTGCCCGATGCGTGTTGTTTGTACCGTGCATTGAAAATGTCGTTCACATCGGGCTACTGATCGCGAGTGCCTTCTGTAATTTTGCGCTGTTCGTAACAGCTTGTAACGAGATCGTTTTCGCGCTGAAGTCGCAATTTCACATGCAACAGCGCGCCAGGTTTTAACTGTTGATGTTTTGTAGTTTGCAGGACCCAGCGAGTCTAATGGACAACACAAACCCAGATTGGGTGCCGAGCCAACACTTGGGATACAGCAACCGCATAGCACCGGGCGTTAACTCTACTTCTCGGTACAAGCGCGCCAAAATCGGCTGGCAAAAAAAAAAAAAAAAAAAGTGGCCACAGCAGCGAACGCAGCTAACATTCAGCCGGCAGAGGTTGACCATCCTTCACTTGAAATGGTCGATGCAGACGATCACTTCAGTCAAGAGACGCCTGCTGAATAACTTTACCTCGCTCAACACGATGACGCGCTTGGAGGGTAGCCGCTTTGCTGCACGCCGCTCACACGGCACTGGTGAAGTAGTTGTGAGCCTCAAGTGACTTGTAAGCTTTCATTTCGGTGAGCGATACGTGGTTCGCCCACAGCACCAAATAGTTAGCGATGTCGGCATGCGTCGTAACCGGTAGTAGCTCCACGTCCGTCGTCGTGTCAGTACCGGCGCACAACGTGTAGGGGTCAACTCCATCGCACATGCTGATCTTCGCTTCATAACGTGCACGCGTCGGACCCACCAGCTCGGCAAAATATGACGGGCAGAATTCCTTCCGCCTGACAGGCGCCATCATTCCAACACTCGATAGCTCGCAAGTAGCAAAATCAATGACTACCACGCCGACAGACTGCAGGAAGACAGCGATGAACACTCGTGCGCACGCTTGGGCATGCTCGCGCGCGTTTGTCGCTGTTCTCCAACATGGCGGACACCGCCAGCAGACGACGGTGTGACGTCACATGAAAACTATGTATAAGCGAAGCGCCATTCCAATCACGGGTACTTTTATGTCAGCAATTAGGCTAGTTGGTTAGCTGAGTGTGCTGCTTTTGTTCGTGCATTGGGTTTATTTGGCTCAATGAAAGCAATGTCACATTAAATGGCACTGCATGCCGAAGAATTGACATAGCGTCTATTGTTCAACATTATTTAATCTCCTGTTAACTCCCCCCCCCCCCCCGAATAAGGGCCGGTTTTTTTTTTTTCGATAAAAGGTGGCAACCCTAACGTCTAATCTTGCCGGTCATGCCCCTGCAGTGAAAGAAAGGCTGGGTGTTGTTGTTGCCCCTCCTCCCTGCGGATGCTACCCGTAATAAAGTTCTGCGGACGCCCTTGGCTGTACCTGATTATTAAAGCCACAGGTTTGCAGTCAGAATGATGATTTCTGGTGCCCTGACACAAAAATTTTACATCTTTGTTTTTTTTTCTTTCTGTTGCGATAAGTAGCTAACGATCTACTTATCAGGGCTGGTAGCCTCGTTTGCTCGAGCGCGCGACGTTTAATTGTGTGGAGACGGTTTTATGGCGCCCGGTCGCGGTCGGTTTCAAGGAACGCCGAGTGAGGCATGCAGGGAGCAGAATACTTTCCATGGCTACGTGAACGCACAAAACCTCGTTCACATAAGCACTGCGTTGACAACTCTATTCAACGACCCTTACAAAAATGGCAAATGACATTGAGTAGTCCACCTAGTAACCATCGACTGACATTGCTTCGCCTTCGCTACCCTTCCTACAGGCCATATCTCCTCCTCTCCACTTATTTCTTAAAAGCACGTGTTAGCACTAAGCGTTGAGCGTATCAAGATTTCGCGCTTGTCGCCTACACGCTGTCTTCTCCGTTTGCGCAGTCAGAAACACAGAAAATGAAGTGCAATCACTTGATCGCGCGCGATATTCAAGCGAGGCAAGGAAGAACGCAGGGAGGCAGCATGGCAAAGCAGTGCAGGAGACAATGCACACCTGATGTTTCGCGTATATGCTGCCTTGGCGGTAACGCGTCAGAATTACGGCGATACCGGTAACTCGTTACTTTTTTCGGTAACTTAGCAACTTACTCGTTACAATATCGGAACTGCAACGGGTAACGTACTTACGTTAACATTTTTCGGTAACGTGAGGTGTCACGTTACTCGTTACTTTTTCATCCTGTAGGTGCCTTTTTCCCAGAGCTCGCCCCGACGAATTCTTTTGTCGCAGCCTCGGACTGCTGTCGGCCTGCCAGGCATTTACAAAGAAAGACGGGGGGGGGGGGGGGGGGGGGATTGCTTTTGTTTGTGGAAAAATGCGGGAAATGATTCCTAAGACGGCGCCGACTCCCTTTGGAAAAAGTTGGGCCATGGCCACACAAAGCTTGAAGGAAGCCGCGGAATCCGCCATGAGAAACTGTACGGACATCTTTTCGTGGAAGTGGATTGTAGCAGGTGGATTGCTGGCACCTGCGGCCTTTCGTGCCCAAGAGACAGGCCGCCCGAAGAAAAAAAAGAGCGCAAGGGATAGTTTACTCCATACCATGTGCTGATCGTGAGGCTTCGTACCCCGCGGGGGAAACAAAGAACTTCCCCGAGAGGCTGCGACAACATAAAAAGGACGTCGGCAAGTCCGGGTGGCAGAGTAGGACACTCGCTGAGCACAGCCTGGTGAAAGACCACAACATCGAATTTAACAAGTCCCGCGTCGTCGACTTCAAGGTCAATTACTATAAGCGGCTTTTTGTGGAATCCTGGCTCATCCAGGCGACAGCCGGTAACGTCAAGCGTTCTACAGGTGCTCTGCCGATCGAGAGTCATGCCTCAACGGAATTCTGCCGATCATGGAAAATTGGCGTGACCCCACGGGAGCAAGAAGACCCTCAAAAGAGAACGAGTGGGACGCGAAAACGTCTTACTTTTCTTGTAACGAAAAAAAAAAAAAAAAACTTACTACCTTGGTTGGCGGCCGCTCTGTTTAACCAAAACCCATGAATACCGCTGTCACACGAACAGCCTTAATCGCGGTTTAAAGCTAGCTACGGTTACGGCTAACCACGGTACAGGTAAGCTACACGGCAGGTGGTTCCGCCTACACGGCAGGCGGAACGGGTGTTTCCCCGAGAGATCGACATGGATCCGAAAATGGATGTTTTAGACTTAATTGAGTATTTTAAATTTTATGCACATGCCACCCAGCAGCCTGAAGAGGAACGTAGTTTTATTATTAACTGCATAATTTACGAGCGAAAAATAGCGAACATATTCAATACAGAGGGACCGATTTTATTACGTGTCGTTCTCGAACGTTCACAGTGATGAAAAACGAAAATATTACTGTTACAAAGACATTTTGTGTATGAAATGTATGCGCAACAAAGAGTAAAGTAACATTCTTTGGAACTTGTAGAGCGAAGGAAACTATTTTTGAAAAGTGTCTAAATATGCGACGTTTCCTTGTAGTTGCTACATAATAGTTGCTACAACGTTGATAAGGCTTATCAACTTTGTTTTGAAAATGAACATTGCTTCTTTCTATCTGCAAGTGCAATTAAGTTTCTGGTTATTGAACTCCTGAGCGAACGAGGCTGACCTTAAACGCCCTATACAGGTTAACAGGTTATGTTAAAGTGAACAAAAAATGTTTATTGACAAATGTTTTTTTTCCGTGACTAGGTCATTAAATCATTCATTTATTGCTACAAAATTTGCGCACCTATCTTGCTAGTAGAAGCACGCCGTCAGAATTACTGTAAATTTATTGAGAATTCAGTGATGCTTTCTTTGCGGATAGCGTTAATAATTGAATCTCATAGTGTGTGTAATGTCACATTGAGAAAAATGGCTTCACCATGTGCCAGAGTCAGAAGCCATCACATGTAATTCTACAGGCAACTTTAAGCCACTATTAAGTTGCTAAGGCCCGGTACATTTGTGCAAATAATTCTCGTTAAATCAGCATTTTGGGTATAATCGTTGTTTGGCGGCAAGCGTTCCGTGCCGGCAAAGCGCTTTTTGCCACAGGATGCCGGCAGTAACCACGCGACTACAGTCGGCCAATGAGGAAACACTGCCGGCCAAGTTCCGCTCGCGCAGTTCAGCCGGATGCAGGGCGAATATTCACTTCCTAGAAGAATACCTCGAGCTTAGCAATGCGTGTGTGTGTCTTGTTTGGATTCAACTGCGGCATCACTGTAACGAAAAAACAGCGCAAGAAGACAGGGACGGAAGGGACACACACACGAGCGCTGACTCGCAACGGATTTTTGCTTGCGCAGTGCGCAAAGTATATAGCATATACAGACGAGAATCAAGAACTGTTCAGAACTGTCTTCCTGCGCTGTTTTATCGTTAGAATGCTACCAAACCAACTAGCCCACCGAAGAGCATTAACAAAAGGCGGTATATATCACGTGATAACTTGGACTGCTCAAAAGTGACAACTCGGCTATTGCCTTGCCAAACACTTAATTTTAGTTGGTGCTTCATAAGTAGAGTTATTTCTAAAACTGAGCATTAAATTCTTTAATGCGAATGTAGCTAGTTCAAATGGTTTAACCTCATTCTACTGTGATATTTAAATTTATCATTGTTAAAGCGTTTTCTTTAATTTTAAAGCTTCATATATTATTTTACTATGATATCACCTGTGTCCAACTGTGCTAATGTTACTTTATGTGTTGAAAATATTCTGTAAATCACGAGCGAGTTTGAAATGTGTTCACTTTGTGCTTTTGCATGTTCAGTAAGTGAATTGTGTGACTATTGTGACAAGGCCCTCCCCTTGTCACGTTCGAACGATTTGCCACAGTGTGTGCATCTGTGTATGTATCACGAGAATGTGCATAAAAACTCGAACGCGATGCAGAAATCTCACCTTTGATAAAGGCCGCGTCCCGGCTGAAACGTCAGAATGAATGTTGTGTTCGTCACGGTGACTTTCACACACACACACACACACACACACACACACACACACACACACACACACACACACACACACACACACACACACACACACCACACACACACACACACACGCACACACCACACACACACACACACACACACACACACACACACACACACACACACACACACACACACACACCATATTCAGACATTTATTTGTATGACGTATAGATAAATGACTTATATCGTGATACATTTATTACGAAAATTGTACGAAACGCCAGCAAGCTCGCAGGCCAGACGTACCCATTGCTGTAGGCGTACCCGTCGGAATTTCCGGAGTCCACTCACAATCGCATCGCCTCAAGATCGCCTCGCAGTTTTGACACGTTAAGCCATTATCGTAAAATGCTTTGCTTTAAGAAATCATCACACAGATGATAGTCGGTCGAGACCGGAAGTGCATAAAGATAAGATACTTTCTTTTTTGGTGCTTTTGATGATAGAGGAATATCTATATACACAGTGAACTGAATGTGAAGAGTAGAAGGAATGCTGAGGATACTGACTTTACGGAATCACGAAATCATCAAATGGCCGTTTACATCCACACGTAGTCCCTTGGAGTACGTACTTTGCCTAGAGGGAAGCGAACAATGCTATCTGTTTCTGCGAAGACATTGTAAGTTCCCTGCTGCGTGCAGTGCTATGTCATCTGGCGTTCACAGGATCCCTCAGTACTTATCGGCAGCGTTTCTTTCGACTACGTTTAAAAAAATGTTTCAATGCCCCCCCCCCCCCTCCTTCCCCCTCCCAGAACATATCTCGGCCATTCGAGATTAAGGGCCAAGTCAGCTAAGCGGATCACTGGCCCTCTGAGGTTGAGAGATGGCACATCCAGATTCTCGAGGAGATTCCGCGATGAGATCTGCAAAGATGCACCTGCACATGCGTGAGTCCGCGTACCGCTCCAGTTCCTTCAGTTTGCTCGAAGCATGTACAGATAGACGGATGGATGGTATGAGCGTTCTGATTATGACGGGGTAGTAATATAAGCGCCATCGAACTCGGAAAAAAAAAACCTTTTTTTTAAGCCGGCATTATGGCTTGAGTGCTTCAATTAAACGCTGGTATGGTGGCACTAGAGTCACTAGGTGGCACTGCTGCTCTCGCCCTCTGTCGGGCCAGCGGCGCACTGTTAGGATTGTCGCCTTCGGGCCCCTCTGCATGTTTCAAGGCGGCGGCGACGGTTGCGGCGGCCGCTGTTCTCCATGAACGGCGACCGTAGGTCTTTTTTTTGTGTGCGTTTAAATACGCTGTGCTAACTTCTGTTTATTATGTTTTTCTTCCTATCTGAAAAAAGCTCTCAAACTAAGGCTGTTTAAATCTGTAGCCGAAAAACCAGCATGCAGCGACTCTTGGTAACGTAAGGATTCAACAAAACTTCGTCCCCTTTTCGCCTCAAACCATTCGAGAAAGACAGAACCCCTCAGTCCTTCTTTTCGCTGAAAACCGAACTGCGAGCCCTAGTTAAAAAAACGAAAAAGAAAGAAAAAATGCCTAGAAAACACAGCTGCTTGCGCCGGAAACAAGTTCCGTTCGGTCCCTTGGACACCACGCGGGGAACAGTAACACCCCACCACCACCACCACACACACACACAAACACACTCACAACAACATAAAACACACTCACACAGGCGCGCGCGCACACACACTTTCCAGACAGTGAGACTGGAAGAGCCCATCAGTTCGTCACTGGTTGTCGTCTGCTAGGAAAGGGCATCGCCAGCCCGCGCATGAAAATGAGGACAAGAAGCGACGATCGCGTGTTGTTCTGCGATTTCCGTAGCACTGAAATTGCCATAACATATGTTTCAAAAGGAGTTGCTCGTCGCTTGGAACGAAGATGCACGCGAGTGGTCAGTGTGAGCCTTGAAAGAAGAATATATGCACGCGATGGAATCTTCCGACATTAGGGATATGCACAGTGCAATTGAAAACCATGGACCACGACGAACGAGTGGTGGTGAGCTTTTTATTTTGCAATGCTCGACGTGTGCTTAGCCATATCGAACTCTTTTCGCCCCCAACGAAGAGGACGCTGCAAATGCGTGTCTGATTCCGCACCGGCTACCCCTGCTCGCCGTTATGGCTGGCGAAAAATCACGCGTGAGAGCATAAGACGCAGGCAGGCACAGTGCCCGTAGGTGGCCGTTGCCAGCCTGCTAATTCCTATTTCTTGGGACCTTGTAATTGTGTATACATTTAAAAGAAATATTAAAAGAATAAAAAGCGCAGGAGAGTGAGGACACCTTTGGACGAAATTCGAGGCGTTGCTTACATGCCGCACAGCTGCGGTAGAGAGTTGTCTTTCATTTTCGTACGACTTCTGCGGAACCGGCAGAATTTTAAAGCTAGTTGCTTCCGCATGGTGTTCTACAGCTGTTGTGACAGCCATGCACACAGAGGTACGGAAAAGTACCGGACTTCTGCGATTTCGTCCTTTCGGGGAGGAGTATGCGTTTCTACCGTGACTGCGGTCCCGGGAGCAACAAACGACAATCCCACCTTTTCCGTCGCGGGCGGCTGGTGGCGCTGCCTATTCGGTTCAAATAGAGTTACTGTGTGTAGCATATACAGTCACTCTAGGTTCAAAGCTGCAACGCACTAGGCTTATAAAGAATAGTACCCTGAATTCACAGCCCTACCATCTGGGCCGTACGGCAGACTATGTTCCACTATTTATTTTCCTCCCGTATTCCTACTTTTTCTCCACCAATATTCTAACCGTGCCTAATTTCTATCGCGGGTGTGTTTACCTTTCTGTCACTGTCCCTAATACCCAATGCTTCATGTAGACTAGTGCCCAAACATACACCCCGGGTGAATGTCTCCACATTGAATGAAAACATGATCCCTCGCCTTGTGCCTTGTATTACCATGAAATGGCTCTTCCCTTTCTTCGTCTTTGGCCTTTCAGTAGCTGCTCAGAGCCGGTTTTCTTAAAATTCCCAGTAGAGGCGCTGCAGGCGGTAGGCGGAGTCGCGCATGCGCACGCGGTTTCTCCGAGCGTCGTCGCACTCGACATCAGCGCGCTCGACCGTGTGGAGGGAGCGAAGCAGTGTCGTCGGCGTCCCTTCAAATCGCCTCGGCCGAGGATAAGCGGCGTTGACGGACAGTCCGTGCTCGCGTAAACGGTTTATCGCATCCGCGAACGGAAGGACTTCCAGTGCTTCGATCGGCCGCCATGCCCAAGCGTAAGCTTGAGACTACGGACACACGGGATGATTCCCGAAAAGACCGAGCGCCCCCGCATCGGACTTGGTCTTGGCGAACAGTTATTTCTCCGACTCCAGCCTAAACTACCGGGCTCCGTGCACGAGCAGAAAGGGACGCCTGTGCAACATTTTCAGAGACCTTCGCATCTGGAACGAGTTCTTCTGGCAGGTGTGTCTCGAGCTCTGTGAACTTTCTCCGGAGAAGCTCTCTCTCATCCAAATACGAGGTGCCCCTATTGCCTCGGAGGTGCCGAAACGCAAGCACGAGGCCGCCACCCTTCTTCGGCACCTGCTGACGTACCACAGGTGTCTGGTTTCTGTCGATCTCAACGGCTGCATGTTCACTGAACACCACCAAATCTGCGACGCGCTGACTGAGAGTCCCAGCCTTCGAGAGCTGAAAGTATGCCTGCCGAGCAAGAACACGTGTGTGTTGCAGAGCGCCAATGCAGCGCTACCGCTCCAGAAGCATCTGCCAGAGCCCGAGTGGCGGTTCACAAGTTTAGAGCAGACTTTCTGCGAGGGCATCTCGGAGTTCCTGAGGAGCGCCGTATCGCTGGAAACGTTCATACTGAACACGCCAGTTCTGATGGCCCATGAAGGCAGGATTTTCCAAGGACTCAAGCGGAATGCGACAATCACGACACTTTCGCTGAACGCCTCCATCAGCCCGTACTTGCACACGCACGGCAACGACTTCGCTGAATACCTATGCGACAATCAAACGCTCCGTACTCTGATTTTGGCTACGAATCACCCGAATGACCACTTCGAACTGCGTCTGATTATGCTGTCGCTGTGCCGCACTACAACCCTCTCGGAGGTGAAGCTTGTCGGCTTCGCGATCGATGACGTGAACAGCCGCGCCGTGGCCTTGCTGCTCAGTAAAAACGAGTCGCTAAGGGCCTTCCATATGGTAAACTGCAGCTTATACAGCGACGGATACCTGCCCGAATCTATCAGAACCCGTCCTTGGGTAGCCGCCTTCCGCAAGAATAAGACGCTGGAGAAGCTCACCATGGAGCTCTCTTGCTTCAGCGTGAAGCAGTGCAAGTCTCTTTTCAAAGCGCTAAAGTCCAACACATCCTTGAAGAACATCACCGTGGAGCGTCTCAGACCCACTGAAGAAGCCGAGGTATGTCGGGCCATGCGGGAGACTGGTGTACAGGAACGCTTCTTGCTCCGCAATCATTGCGTCGTCCAGGATCCCGCCATGACACTCACGGGGTGCAAGGACCTGTCCTGCATCGACTTGGACTCAAGGATCCTCGGCGAGTTTGACCGGTTCCGTACCGCCCGCGCCTGCCTCTTTGCAGTCACGTGACGTCACTCACCCTCGCTCTGTGGGAGGAGTTGTTTGACGACAATCTAACGAACAGCCTGATTGCGCAGTACATTGCGGGCACGAGGGTGCTCAGGGTGCTCACGCTCAAGTTCGTCTCCGGAATCTGGGACCCCGCTGACCGTGTCGAGAAGGCGCTGGTGCAAGCGCTATCTGTCAACAAAAGCATACGTCGGCTGTCCATCAATGGTCTTTGCTTAGACGAGAGCGAGATTCAGGTCTTGGCCGAGACGTTGAAATCGAGTCGTACACTCTGCAATGTCTCCTTCTACTCGAAAGACCAGCAGTCCACCATCTCGCTGGTCCAGAAACTGTCGCCCAACTTCTCCGCGAACTACACGCTCCTCAGCCTGCACATGCACAGGCACGAGGTAGTGCAGGGCGACCTGTTCACCATCGACGACGTCTTGCGCCGCAACGTCTCGTTGCTGATGCTCGGCGCACTTCGTCATGGGAACGAGGCGCAGGTACTTAGCAGCAGCTGCCGAGCTGGTGCACTCGAACCCTCGACTTGAGGAGATGGTTCGAGCAGTCGACTCCGTCAGCCATGACGAGGTTCGGTCGCGAATCAGGAACAGCCTCAAGAGCTACTCCGAGTTGGACGACTTCATGCGACTAGCCGGGGTCGTTAAGTACGGCGTCACTTGCCACGCGCGCGATGACGGTCAGACGCAGTTGGTGGACATTGGTCGGGACTGCTGGTTATGCATACGGCAGTACATTAAGATGGGTGACATCCTGGATGAACAGTAGGTGCGGATCTTGATCATGTGCCGTGGCTATGTGCAATGTGTTTGTGGTTTTGTGCATTCAAGGTACTGGAAAATAAACCATTTCATGACTGCTGCCGGTGCTGCTGTACGGCAAGGTTGTTCGCCTGCATGGCCAATAAAAACATCAGGTTCTCTGTCGTGGCTCCTTGTTTGGGCATCGGATGCTTTCAAATCACTTGAGATGCTTTCAGTGTAGCGTGAAATAACAGTTGCGCAAGCTAGAAGGCAACCAGACGTTGTTGTATGGTGTCATCGACACATTTTGTAAGGCAGTGTAGAGTGTAGTTGCGACCGTCTGACTTGGGAGGCAGAGGGCATTGCCTAAATAACTGCACTGTTGTACCATGTGCTGCAGTCTTGAGAAGCATGTGTGTGCTGATGTGTGCCAGCATGATTCACTTTGCTGATTATATTTACGAGACAAAAGCCAGTAAAGATCTTTGAAGATAGAATGGTTTCTCTATGTGTTTAACCAGGGGGGCGATCGGAGATCTGTTCGTCCCGCTTGTTCGTTCTCCTGGGGAAGAACAAGCGCGCTGATTGGCTGAAGCGGGAGATGCCACTCAAGGCCGGGGGGTGTCGCCATTTCTTTTCTTTGCTTGATCTTTTCTTTTTTGGTGACGTCATATCGCGGCATAACGAGTGGGGTGATCGGAGATCTCTGTTCTGCGCCGTTCGTTCTGTACCCATTCTGGCGGCGTACGCGATTGGCCGAAGCCGGAAAAAACCACGTCTCTGAGGGGCGTAGCCATTTTTATTTTTGCTGAATTTTTTATTTTTGGTGACGTCATTACGCGTCATAACGAGCATCTCGTCTGCTACAAACGAACGGAGCGCGAGACCGTTCTCACGCGTTCTCTCGAGCGAACAAACGGCTTCGCACGGCATGATGCAGCGGTTGCGGCTGCCGCAACAGCTGATTTTGAGAAAATGGCGCTTGCGACGTGTGCTTTTCCTGCGGTTGGAGGTGCGAGATGCGTTTGAAGACATGAGCGAGTGCGGCGTCGCTTTCTGTTATCGAAACGAACAGTGCGAACAAAATGAACGGGCCTGCCACTGGGCTATGGTCTTACGCGCAGGGACTTCTTAGTTCAAAAGCGCTACCAGCTACTGCCACGTGTTGTCCCGGTCCTCACGCGTGAACAACGGCCCCAGTGGGCACGACGGCATAGGTATCTGTGGATGCTTTTATAAAAGCCAGCAGAAGCTCCTTTTGACGATTCGACACCCGGGAGCCAAGCCAGACATTCCGGTGGGATGACATCTTGAAAAACTCCGCCAACCACTACCTTTCTCTTTTTTTTTTCGCGTGCGCGACTTCACATAGCGAGCACGTTAGAAAAACTAACACCAATAAATATCAGCGCTCAAACCTAGTGCTGTTTCGGAAACTCTTTGAGCTTGAAAAAAAACAATATCTTTTCGTATAACAACTGTATTTATTACAAGGTGAGAAACACTTCGTTTTGAAATATATGGTTCCCTTGCCGAGGACAAACGATGCGCGTCTACTTCCGGAAAGCTCGCCGCTCACTGCTTGACGATTGGCTGTCCTCTTCCTCTCGGCGGAAGAGAGCTGCGGACCGCCCACTTTTGTGACGTAACACCGCCAGAACGAACGCGGAACGAACAGAGATCTCCGATACCCCCCCCCCCCCCCCCCCCCCCCCCCCAGGTAACTACTAAGGTACTTTTATTTTGCAAGGTGCCTCGTAGACGACTGTGACCATGGGCGTCCTGAGATTAAAAAAAAAAAGGAGGGGTTGGCAAGGGGGCGGCTGCCCACACCTCCGCAATTTCGAATGATAATTTTCTATGCAGTAGCAATAAGCTACACCGCTTCACTAGCAGACTCCTGTCCAGCATATTCGCGTGAAACGCCCTTTAGGATTGCGAGCCAACTTTTCACGTTATGACTAATCTTGCCGGGCATGCCCCGGCAGTGAAAGAAAGGCTGGGTGTTGCTGATGCTCCTCCCTGCGGATGCTACCCCTTGGAAAAAAGTTCTGCGGACGCCCTTGGCTGTACCCGATTATTAAACGATTAGCGTTGCAGCCAGAATGATAATTTCTCGTGCCCTGCATTCTAAGAAGCAGAAAGTTGAGGTGTACTATTGTCGGTGAGTTTTGACTATTTTTTGAAGACACATGTGAACTCTTTTATGGTGGAAAGTCAGTGTGCTGCAAGAGTGTACTCTCTTAGAAAGAGTGCAGTGACACAAAATTTTTACATCTTGTTTTTTTTTTTTGTTGCAATAAGTAGATAACGACCTGATTATAAGGGCTGTTAGACTCGTTTGGTCGAGCGTGCGACGGTTAATTGTGTGGAGACTGTTGTATGGCGACCGGTCGCGGTCGGCTTCAAAGAGCGGCGAGTGAGGCATGCAGGATGCAGAATAGTTTTCATGGATACGTGAACGCGCAAAACCGCATTCACATAAGCACTGCGTTGACAACTCTTTTCAACGACCCTTACAAAAATGACAATATTGAGTAGACCACCTAGTAACCATCTATTGACATTGGCGACCGTAACATTTTCGCTGTAGTAACATTTGTTAATAGACCGCCTAAAGGCCTCCTTCTTACTGTTGTATAAAGAATATTTTATGTAGAATATCTAAACCCCTCTTTCTTACTGTTGTATAAAGACTATTAAACGGGATAGCGTTAAAAATCTCGTTTCACACAAATTTCGGTGTCGGCGTCGGTGTCGTTATTGTGAAAGAAAAATCAGCGTTGTTCGTTGCCGAAAAATCGAGAAAGACGCAAATAAAATAAAAATAACTCACAGGGGCCCTTATCCGTTAAGACGACTCGAAGGCGAAAGCCATCTTCTTTTTCTTCTAAGTCCATGTATGATCCTGCCCTGCCACCCTCTGAATGCTTTGCGCATCTAGCATGGTTTTGCATTTCCTCCAGGATGAGAGGCACCTCACCTGGTTTTGCACTGCCTCCGTGATCTGCCCACTTTTGACCAAGCTACGATGTCATGAGATGACGGAATCATCATGTGACGTCATGATGACGTCACAACTTTTGGCGGTCTGTGACGTCATGGTGACATCACGTAATGGTGATTTTTTTGCATCACTCGTCCCCGAAGCCGCGTGACGCCGACGGTCAAATTTCGCGTTTGATTAGGCATTTAAGGCTTTCGCCTTAAAATAAAAATCTTCGCTTCGAGTGAGAATCTAACCCAGGCCTTCTGAGTCGCGAGCAGGTGTTCCACCACAGAATTGCTTGAAACTGCCTCGAAAAAAAAAAAAAAACACTATCTGAACGGCATGTGCGTGGGAGAAGCGTAGAATGGCTTGATCGCGCACGATATTCATGCGAGGCAAGGAAGAACGGAAGGGGGGGGGGCTGCATGGCAAAGCAGTGCAGGAGACAATGCACCTAATATTTCGCGTATATGGACCAATCGAGAGTATGTACTTTACAGACGTCACGGGAATCGGTGTTCCGCGTCACGAAGTGTGCCGTATACAGACGAGAAACGCCAGGAGAGAATATTGCGGGTTTTTTTTGTATTTTCAGAGGCTGGTGAGGGGACCTTGAAAGGCCCATCCATTACAAAGCACTCAGAGCATATTTAATCATCAGCAAAAGTATCAGCAAAATGAGCATCTGCGCAGGTTCGCGTATTACCTTACGGACGCGTAATGAGCCCTTCATTGATTGGCAAAAGAATAAATTACGGCAGTGCGCACTCGGCAGCTGTGCTAGCACTAGGCATTCTAGGGTAGTTTGAAACGGCCAATGTTACGCGAGTAGACGTTCGTTTCTTTGTAGCCCGGTTAAGGCATGCACAGAGGACCGAAGCGAGGCTAGTAATTGAGAATGCGACGCGCACGAGGCCCCACTACGCTATCGCGTTCTATGCCTCGAAGGCGAGGCTCAAGCGTCCCCCATGTGTAGGGTAGCTACCCTCTCCCCATGTGTAGGGTAGCAAACCGGTTGTCCTATACTGGTTAACCTCCCTGCCTTTCCTCTCTATTATTTCTTCTCTTCTTACTGTTGTATCAAGACTGTTTTATGTAGAATATCTTAAAGCCTCCTTCTGACTATCTAATGTAAAGGCCTCCTACTTACTGACGTATAAAGGCTACTCTAAATAGACCGCCTCAAGGCCTCATTTAAAAGTGTTATTTTAAACGTACCGTGAAATTTAGCTCTGGCTAAGCATGAGAAGCCATCAAACATTTAAGCCTCTCCTGCCCCAAAGCGCTTATGCCATGCACGTAGTGCTCGCACTACCTGTAAAGTGGGAACGCCGTACGTACGACTCGGGAAGCCGACGACGTACCATTCTTCCCTTCTTTCCCTTATCCCTATACGATCCAACAGTGCTCGCTAGCGCGCATTTTTCTGTCCAAAAAGCCGACCATAAAAAAAATTAACGCGCTCGGTGCCTACGTCGTTGAGCATATATTGAACACTCCCAAAAAAGTGGAAATTTGATAACATCTACCGTTAACCTCATGGGGCCAAGTCAGAATGCTTCTCTTTGTACGCCTTCTTGTCATCGGTAGCAACCGGGCTCGCTAATATGTCCAGCATTAGGATCCACCGAAAATTCTCGTACGAATGCTTTTACCAGTACGTACACGGGTTGGAACCGGATTTTTTACCGTACTTCGCGTGCACTCATAATAATAATAATAATAATAATAATAATATATAATAATAATAATAATAATATAATAATAATAATAATAATAATAATAATAATAATAATAATAATATAATAATAAAAGTAAATGCACTGCCAACTAGCCTAATCTCATACCTTGCTTTTAGAAAAGTACGACCTTTTCCTGAATTCGCGTTGTGAGGCATAAACTGAACCTGACATGGTTAAAGCACTACGTCCTTCGCGTCCTTTCAGGCACTGAGGTGTAGTGCGCATGCTCATAAACTAGACAGAAAAGTGAAGTGTAACACGCTTCTCAGCTGCAATGCTGTTAAATAATTTTGCCTTCTGAAAATAGTAAGCATTTCCTTCAGTCAGTGCTCCTCAGATGCTTTTAGGAACAGTGCAGTTATTATTATTATTATTATATTATATTATTATTTTATTATTATATTATTATTATATATTATTATTATTATTATTATTTATTATTATTATTATTATTATTATGAGTGCACGCGAAGACCGTTTCATGTACCCGCCTGCTTCTTCCAACACTCTACCGTTCACAGAATACAAAGTTTTATAATATTAATTTTCTTGATCTTGACGTTTTTCATAGTCCACAATCATTGTTTTTATCCGAGCTCTGCACTGTTTGACATAGTATGACACAATGTAGAAAGTCTTCCCTTCTCCGTCTTTCCGCATAGTTGTATATGTGCAATCTAATTTTTTATTCCCCTTCAATATTTCTCATATTGTCTTATTTTACTCCTCCCCTTTTGTGTTCATTTCTCTTTGTCTACGAGTTTTTGCTCTTTTTATTTCTGAAGACTGTCTGTATTGTATTGTTTATTTTTATTGATTTTTTTTTTTTTGCGTGCGCCTGCACAAAGATCTTACGGTTGTTCCTGGGCACGTTAAATAAATCATTGATTGATTGATTGATTGATTATATTATTGGAGGGAATCTCGTTCCTCAGCGACGAGGTATCCCAACTACGCGAAGACAACGAGCGCTCCGTAAGGATCATTCCCGCGGTGTTGAACAACAAGCTCGCGTGGTCGCCTCCCTTCGTGCAGAGGTCCGCTTCCTGCGTGAGGAGCTGACGCGCCGCACGGCCGCCGTGGCAGTGAAGGCCCTTCGATGGCCTTCGATGTGGCCCCTCGGATGCCTCTTCAAGCCATTCGTGGGGAGCTGCGCGATGACATGCTTCATCCCTCTGAGCAAGTGACTGAATCGAAGTGCCGTGTGACGTAGACATATTCTACCAAATGCTCGGGGTCTGCGTACCAAGACACCGAGTTTTTCTCTAATGTTCTTTCGTCTGCTTTTCATATTATTTCTATCTCTGAACCTGGCTCGGCACTGAAAAATCCCTCCTCGCTTTTTTCCCCGACCTACACCACCTTCCGCCGTGACCGAGATTTCAGGAACCAACAGAAAGGCGGTGGCGTGCTGATGCCATTGGACAATTCACTGAAATCCGTTAGAAAACGAGAGACCTAGAAACTATCGAAGAATCGATCTGGCTAGAAATCAACCTTGGCGCCGTGAAAAATTGTGTGATTGGATGCTTCTATTTACCGCCCAGCATTTCCCCTGCCTCGTTTCACGATGTCATGTCTTCTATGAACTTGGATATCTTCTCATAGTGGCACAGAATTATTGTTCTTGGGATTTCAATGCACCTGGAATTGACTGGAGCACGCTTACCTTTCTCATTACAATCATTTCACAGAGAAAAGTGCAGCCTGCTCTTGGACTTTCTGGCGTTTATTCCCTAGTGCAACATAATTCAGTCGTCAATTCCAGTGGCAACGTCTTAGACCTGTGTGTGTCAACGATCAACCCCTTGAAGTTTCCCGCTCCAACATCTCTCTTGTACGTCGGACAAATTCCACCCACCACTTAACGTAGATTATCCGCATCAGCCGAAACAACGAGCTACAGCAGTTACGTAACAAATCTCCAAGATTTGCGTTCAAGCGAGGGATTACACGGGCCTCTATCATCACTTGTCCACCGTTGACTGGTCACAGGTTACTGACAAACCCGAATTTGACCAGGTTGATCAGTTTGCGGCGCTTGTACTGAGCAGCATGCGTAATTTTATTCCCCAGTATACACCTAAACCACGTAATATCCCCACTGGTTCTCATCTGAACTTATCAGTGCCTGAAGCATAAAGATCGTGCACACAGGAAATCTAAATGTTCTCCATCCAGCGAGTGGAAGGAAGATTCAGCTTCTTTCGAACTCTCGCTAAACGCCTATATAAACGGGATCATAGTTCGTATATTGAATTCTTAGAAAAAAGCGCTTCTGACAGGCCAGCTGAGTTTTTGGAAGTATGTACGTAAACGGTCCAGCAAAGCGGAGAGTCTTTCAGACTACTAGACTCAAAGGGGTAGAAGTGCACGCCGTCGCTGACTGTTTTGCCGCACATTTCTCATCCGTTTAGAGGCCTCAGACTCTAGCACTGATATCAGACAGCCTAAGGCAGTTCGCTCACCCAGTGCTTTCGCTTGATGAAAATCTTATCTTCGAATGCATTAAGTGCTTAAAACCATCCTTATCATGTGGCCCAGATGGCATCCCCTCCGCCATACTAAAAGCTTATAGTAGTATATTTGTTCCAGTACTGACTACGATATTTAATAACTGCCTGGACACTTCCACATTTCCTAGCATGTGGAAAACTGCTCGTGTTTTCCCAGTATTTAAGTCGGGCTCTAAAACAGATGTTTCTATTATCGCCCGATTTCTCTACTATGTGCCACATCAAAGATCTTCGAGCTGGCTCTTCACAAAATATTGTCTTTTAGTGTTAAAAGCTCATTGATTCCTAATCAACATGGTTTTTCCTCGCTGGCCGCTCAACTACCACAAATCTTGCTAGTTTCATGACGCAGATCTCCACACCTATTTCTCAAGAGGACAGGTTTGACGTACTCTACTGTGACCTGAGCAAGGCTTTTGACGTAGTCACCACGCACTGCTTATGGTTAACTTGCGCATTTGATGTTGACGTGTCGGTTGTGAATCTCCTGCAGAGCTATCTGCTCTAATATTGTTATGTAGCGGTAAATGGCCAAACGTCTTCTTTGTATAAAGTGCAGTGGGTCCCTCAAGGGTCAGTATTAGGCCCCCTCCTATTTTTAATTTACGTTAATGATGTTTCTTTGCCATTCGTAATTCTTCTTTCCTCTTGTATGCCGATGACATCAAGATTTTTAAGGAAATTCATTCAGTTACGACTGTCGCTTGCTGCAGTCAGATTTGCGCTCTTTTCCGAATGGTGCAACGCTAATAACCTTTCTCTGAATGCCTCGAAGACAAATTCATGTCTATCACTCGCAAAACATCTAGCGTGTCATTTCATACTCTGTCAATTCGTCCTTATGCAAGGTTTATGAGATCAGGATCTTGGTGTTGTGTTGATTAGCACGTTAAACTTTTCTGCTCACGCTAAGCGTGTTGCTTTGCGGGGTCTTCGCACCCTAGGCTTTGTGTTTTGCGAGGATTGTCTAGAGAATTCCGTTCTCCTATGCCCTTCCGAAAATTGTACCCGCGCTATGTCTTCCTCAACTGTATGCGTCCGTGATATGGAATGGCATGCTCAATCCCGCGGTAACACCATTGAACGAGTCCAAAAAGAAAGAAATTCCTTAGCATATACCATCGCTTTGCTAAAAAACTCGTTCAAATACTGCTGAATTATTATCATTGCCACTCACTTCACTGCCGACGAATCGTTCGGATCTCTTGTTTCTTTACAAAGCCTAGTCCGGTATCATATCCTGCCCTGTACTTTCTCAATTGGTTAATTTTCGAATTCCCGCTAAGTTAACCAGAGAGAACAGACCGTTTCATACCCGCCTGCTTCCCAACCCCTACCGTTCACAGAATACAAGTCTCTATAATGTTAATTTTCTTGATCTTGACATTTTTCATAGTCCACAATCATTGTTTTTTATCCGAGCTTTGTACTGTTTTGACTATGTGGCGACAATGTACAAGTCTTCCCTTCTCCGTCTTTCCGCATAGTGTATATATGCAATCTAATTTTTCATTCCCTTCACTATTTTCGCGTTGTTTCTTATTTTACTCCTCCCCTTTTGTGTTCATTTCTCTTTGTCTACGTGTATTTGCTCTTTTTATTTCTGAAGACTGTCTGTTTGTATAGTTTTATTTTTTTGTTTTTTTTTTTGCGTGCGCCTGCACAAGAGACCTTACGGTTGTTCCTGGGCACGTTAAATAAATGATTGATTGATTGATTGATATTATTATATTATTATTATTATTATTATATTATATATTATTATTATTTTATTATTATATTATTATTATTATTATTATTTTATTATTATTATTATTAGTCCCGCACCATGGCTCCCAGTCGGGATGCATGCTTGCTATGCTCCTGCCCGTTTTTCGGTAAGCAGCAGTTTTTCCGCTGTGAAAGTTGTTCTAAACGTGTTCATGCGAAGTGTGTAACCTGGCCTGATGAAGAGCTGCAACTTCTGAAGTCTGGATCGCGCTCATTTTGCTGCAATTTATGTGATCTGAGCACTTCTTCTGGTAAGCCTAACGAAGACAACTCGACGGCGTGCAGCGATGAGCCCTGCAGCTGCTCTCAAACCGGTTCCCTCTCCACGTGTGCCCCTCCGGGTGGTGACCTCGCCGGGCTGCGCCGCCTCCTCCTCGACGCGTTGGAGCAACACCACCTAGACTAGGTGGTGTTGGTTGGAGGGAATCTCGTTCCTCAGCGACGAGGTATCCCAACTACGCGAAGAAAACGAGCGCCTCCGCAAGGATCATTCCGCGGTGTTGAACAACAAGCCCGTGTGGTCGCCTCCCTTCGTGCAGAGGTCCGCTTCCTGCGTGAGGAGCTGACGCGCCGCACGGCCGCCGTGTCAGTGAAGGCACCTGTGATCCCTCCAGAGCAGGTGACCGTTGGCCGATCTGTGACCTCCAAGCAACCTGCGTACTCTGAACAACCTCTGTCCAAAATTCTTTCATCTTCGAATTCGCCGCCATGTGACGTAGACACGTCCGAGCGTGTCAGTGTGATGCCTGCGACAGCCTCTTCTGCAGCGGTAACTGGGGTGTAAGAAAGAGAAACCCGCCTCGTTTGGAGCATTGAAGACATCCACTATCTGTAGCTCAGCGGCCACAACGGCCACAACGGCCAAAGGCCATTTTTGTTACGAAGCTGAGCCCGGACACCACTGCTGCTGACATCAAAAAACATATTGCTTCATTCGATATGTCTCCCATTTCCTGCCGGCGACTTCAAAAAGATTCCAGTCATATTCTTCATTCTATATCGAAGTTGACGAGGAAACGCTACAACGCCTGAATGACCCTTCGATGTGGCCCCTCGGATGCCTCTTCAAGCCATTTCGTGGGGAGCTGCGCGATGACATGCTTCATCCCTCTGAGCAAGTGACTGGAATCGAAAGTGCCGTGTAACGTAGACATATTCTACCAAAATGCTCGGGGTCTGCGTACCAAGACACTGGAGTTTTTCTCTAATGTTCTTTCGTCTTGTTTTCCTATTATCGCTATTTCTGAAACCTGGCTCGGCACTGAAATTCCCTCATCGGACTTTTTTCCCCCGACTTACACCACCTTCCGCCGTGACCGAGATTTCAGTGAAACCAAACAGAAAGGCGGTGGCGTGCTGATTGCCATTGACAATTCACTGAAATCCGTTAGACGGAAAGACCTAGAAACTATCGAAGAATCGATCTGGCTAGAAATCAACCTTGAGCGCCGTGAAAAATTGTTGATTGGATGCTTCTATTTACCGCCCAGCATTTCCCCTGCCTCGTTTCACGATGTCATGTCTTCTATTGAACTTGTGATATCTTCTCATAGTGGGCACAGAATTATTGTTCTTGGGGATTTCAATGCACCTGGCATTGACTGGAGCACGCTTACCTTTTCTCATTACAATCATTTCACAGAGAAAAAGTGCAGCCTGCTCTTGGACTTTCTGGCGTTTAATTCCCTAGTGCAACATAATTCAGTCGTCAATTCCAGTGGCAACGTCTTAGACCTGTGTGTGTCAAACGATCAACCCCTTGAAGTTTCCCGCTCCAACATCTCTCTTGTACGTCCGGACAAATTCCACCCACCACTTAACGTAAGATTATCTGCATCAGCCGAAACAACCAGCTACAGCAGTTACGTAAAAATCTCCAAGATTTGCGTTCAAGCGAGGTGACTACACGGGCCTCTATCATCACTTGTCCACCGTTGAGTGGTCACAGGTTACTGACAAACCTAACGTTGATGACCAGGTTGATCGATTTACGGAGCTTGTACTGAGCAGCATGCTTAATTTTATTCCCCAGTATACACCTAAACAACGTAAATATCCCCACTGGTTCTCATCTGAACTTATCAGTGCACTGAAGCATAAAGATCACGCACACAGGAAATCTAAATGTTCTCCATCCAGCGAGTGGAAGGAAGAGTTCAGCTTTTTTCGAACTCTCTCTAAACGCCTATATAAACGGGATCATAGTTCGTACATTCAATTCTTAGAAAAAAGCGCCTCTGACAGGCCGGCTGAGTTTTGGAAGTATGTGCGTAAACGGTCTAGCAAAAGCGGAGAGTCCTTCAGACTACTAGACTCAAATGGAGTAGAAGTGCATGCCGTCGCTGACTGTTTTGCCACACATTTCTCATCCGTTTATAAGGCCTCAGACTCCAGCACTGATATCAGACAACAGCCCAAGGCAGTTAGCTCATCCAGTGCTTTGTCGCTGGATGAAAATCTTATCAGCGAATGCATTAAGCGCTTAAAACCATCCTTATCATGTGGCCCAGATGGCATCCCCTCCGCCATACTAAAAGCATATGGTACTATATTTGTCCCAGTACTGACTACGATATTTAATAACTGCCTGGACACTTCCACATTTCCTAGCATGTGGAAAACTGCTCGTGTTTTCCCAGTATTTAAGTCGGGCTCTAAGACAGGTGTTTCTAATTATCGCCCGATTTCTCTACTATGTGCCACATCAAAGATCTTCGAACTGGCTCTTCACAAAATATGTCTTTTAGTGTGAAAAACTCACTGATTCCAAATCAACATGGTTTTCTTGCTGGCCGCTCAACTACCACAAATCTTGCTAGTTTCATGACGCAGATCTCCACACCTATTTCTCAGAGAGGACAGGTTGACGTAATCTACTGTGACCTGAGCAAGGCTTTTGACGTAGTCAGCCACACACTGATTATGGTTAAACTTGCGAACTTTGACGTTGACTTGTCGATTGTGAATCTCTTGCACAGCTATCTGCTCAATAGATCTTGTTATGTTGCCGTAAATGGCCAAACCTCTTCTTTGTATAAAGTGACTAGTGGGGTCCCTCAAGGGTCGGTATTAGGCCCACTCCTATTTTTAATTTACGTTAATGATGTTTCTTTTGCCATTCGTAATTCTTCTTTCCTCTTGTATGCCGATGACATTAAGATATTTAAGGAAATTCATTCAGTTAACGACTGTCGCTTGTTGCAGTCAGATTTGTGTTCTTTTTCCGAATGGTGCAACGGCAATAACCTTTCTCTAAATACCTCAAAGACAAAATTCATGTCTATCACTCGCAAAACATCTAGCGTGTCATTTCAATACTTTGTCAATTCTGTGCCGTTATGCAAGGTTTATGAAATCAGTGATCTTGGTGTTGTTGTTGACAGCGCGTTAAACTTTTCTTCTCACGTTAAGCGTGCTGCTATGCGGGGCCTTCGTTCTCTCGGATGTGTTTGTAGAATATCTCGAGAATTCAGGTCTCCCATGGCCCTACACAAATTGTACACGGCAATATGTCTTCCGCAACTTGAGTATGCGTCCGTGATATGGAATGGCATTGCTCAATCCAGCGGTAACACCATTGAACGAGTCCAGAAAAAATTCCTCAGCATATATAACCATCGTTTTGCTAAAAATGACTCTGGATCTCGTTCAAATACTGCTGAGTCATTATCACTGCCATCACTTCACTGCCGACGAAATCGTTCTGATCTCTTATTTCTCTACAAGCTAGTCCACGGTTTCATATCCTGCCCTGTACTTCTATTGTGTTAATTTTCGAATTCCGCGTAAGTTAACCAGAGAGAACAGACCGTTTCATGTACCCGCCTGCTTCTTCCAACACTCTACCGTTCACAGAATACAAAGTCTTTATAATATTAATTTTCTTGATCTTGACGTTTTTCATAGTCCACAATCACTGTTTTTATCCGAGCTTTGCACTGTTTTGACATAGTATGGCACAGTGTACAAAGTCTTCCCTTCTCCGTCTTTCCGCATAGTTGTATATGTGCAATCTAATTTTTTATTCCCCTTCAATATTTCTCATATTGTCTTATTTTACTCCTCCCCTTTAGTGTTCATTTCTCTTTGTCTACGTGTTTTGCTCTTTTTATTTCTGAAGACTGTCTGTATTGTATTGTTTATTTTTATTGATTTTATTTTTGCGTGCGCCTGCACAAAGACCTCACGGTTGTTCCTGGGCACGTTAAATAAATGATTGATTGATTGATTGATTATTATTTTATATTATTATTATTATTATTATATTATTATTATTATTATATTATTATATTATTATTATTATTATTATTATTATTATTATTATTATTATTATTGCACGTGAAGTACGATAAAAAATGTGTTTCCAACCCTTGTACGTACTACTTTTATGAACGCCTCGAACATGGCCTTCTTATTTTCGTTTTTTTTTTCTACGAGGGGCTCAGAACAACACCTCAATACCTAGCTGCGTGGCGGATGCGCTGTGGGGATAAACGCTCCCCATTGTCCCGAAACTCACCTGACAAGATTCTCAACCCTCTCTCACCCGGTGCGCGGCGCCAGCGTCTTTCTTGTGTGCTTGTGCTTCTCGTGTGCTTGAGATAACTGATATTTATTCTCCAACCAAAGTAAATATCAGTTATCTCAGTTTACTTACCCAACCAGACAGACTTCTGTCTAATGTTTACCTTCACTTCTCGTGTGCTTGTTCTGAGTTCACGCTGCAACCAAGAAACAAAGTTCTGGCTGCCGTGCCCAACACAACCTGTCCAGACCTTTTCGTCTTTTCCCCTATTTGCCTCCTTGTCGCGTAGCTAGCGTAGCGGTCAAAGTTTATTTAATTCAAAATGATACCACGTAGTTGTAGCTTCGTGACACCTATGTCATCGTGTGTGGTGAAGTGAAGCGCTTTGGAAATTTCCACGTGCGAGCCGCGTGTGGTCGTGCACTTCCTGCGACCTGGGCCGCTGTTACGGCGAGAGCCAGTCCCACCGCCCCACTCTGGGCGACAGAATTCTTCCAAGTGTTGGCTCACGGACGTGAGTAGCCGGAAGACGAAGTCGTGAAGTTTCCAAGGAAGTGTTTCCGGCAAGAACACCGACACGTGGCAAGAGACCGCCACTGCTTTCGGCAGAGATCACCGCAGCGAGCAACCAGTAGCCCCCGTGCTTCAAAGTGGACTCTCGAATCGCACATAACAGACAGGGCCAGGCGTTGACTGCTGTTACGTCTTATCGGACTTTTGTTACCTCACCTAATCTATTCGAAAGATTAACCATTTATCACCATTTTTCGTGTGTGATGTTATGACGGTGTGCTTGATTTTTTTTTGTCTCACATTTCTACTTTCTTACCGTTCGAACGGGCACACCTGGCCAGCTTTCATGCAGGGTTCGCGGGATAGTTCATGCTCGTTAGAATAATACCTCGAGCTTAGCAATGCGTGTGTGTGCCTTGTTTGGATTCAACTGCGGCATCACTGTAACGAAAAAACAGCGCAAGAAGACAGGGACGGAAGGGGCACACACACGAGCGCTGACTCGCAACTGATTTTCATTTTCCGCAGTGCATGAAATATCTAGCATACACACGAAAATCAAGAACTGTTCAGAACTGTCTTCCTGCGCTGTTTTTTCGTTACAAAGTTACCAAACCCACTAGCCCACCGAAGAGCATTAACAAAAGGTGGTATATATCACGTGATAGTTCGGACTACTGAGAAGTGACACCTCGGCTATTACCTTGCCAAACACTTCAGTTTAGTTGTTGTTATTTCTAGAACAGAACTTTAAATTCTTTAATGCGAATGTAGCTGGTTCAAATGGTTTAATCTAATTCTACTGTGATATTTAAATTTATTATTTTTAAAGCGTTTTCTTTAATTTTAAAGCTTCATATATTATTAATGCGATATCAACTGTGTCCAACTGTGCTAATGTTAATTTATGCGTTAAAAATATTTTGTAGATCATGAGCAAGTTTGAAATGTGTTGAAATGTGTTTCGTGTCCTTTTGCATGTTCAGTAAGTGAATTGTGACTATTGTGACAAGGGCCTCTTGTCACGTTCGAACGAGTTGCGACAGTGTGTGCATCTGTGCATGTATCACGGCAATGTGTATAAAAACTGCAACGCGATGTAGAAATCTCATCTTTGATAAAGGCCGCGTCCCTGGCTGAAACGTCAGAATGAATGTTATGTTCGTCACTGTGACTTTCGTTCACACAAACGCAAACACACGCACCACACATAATATCTGAGACATTTATTTGTATCAGATATATAGGTCTATGTCTTATATCATGAGACATCTATTACGCAAATTGTAAGAAACGCGTAGTAGACAGCAAGCGCGCATCGGCGGACGTACCCATTGGCGTAGGCGTACTCAATCGTCGCAATTTCCGGAGTCCTCCCCTCACAATCGCATCGCGGTTTTGACGCATAAAGCCCCAGCCATTATCGCATCAATGTTTTGCTTTAACAAATCATCACACAGATGACAGTCGGTCGAAACCGGAAGTGCATAAAGATAAGTACTTGCTTTTAAATGCGAAGCATTTCTTAGCGAACCTTTCGCACTTTGAGCGTTTCTATCTATCTATCTATCTATCTATCTATCTATCTATCTATCTATCTATCTATCTATCTATCTATCTATCTATCTATCTATATCTATCTATCTATCTATCTATCTATCTATCTATCTATCTATCTATCTATCTATCTATCTATCTAGCCGCCTACGTCTGGGTGCTCTCATGATCGCCTCCTTAACTTGGTGTAGACGAATATTGGCATGGTAGGGTACAGGGGCGTAGCCAAGGGGGGGGGGGGGTTGGGGGGGTTCAAACCCCCCCTGAAATTTTACAATTTTGCTTGCATATATATACATGCACACATACAAACGCACGCACGAACATACATAATGTATGGTTGAACCCCCCCAAAAAAAAATTTCTGGCTACGCCCCTGGTAGGGTAAGAAGATTTGAAGAATATGACTGTCGGGTCATGACATGAATGACGTGAAAATCCGGTCGTGTACGTCGTCAAGACCTCTCCTCCGGACACGTGTGGCACATACCCGTTTACCACGGGCCGCGGTGTACAGGTATGCGCCACAGGTGATTGACAATTTATATCTACCCAGGAACGGCGAGAACAATTGTTAATTTAAATACGACAGCGTTAAGAAAAACCGACATCGGACGCACGATCTGCGCTTTACGGCGGACGGATCTTATTTGTCGCGCTATTTATTTTTGTGCCGTATCCCTATTTTTCCGCGACGAGTACTCGAACCGTCTCTTATTTCTATCGCGGGTGTATTTACTTTTCTATCATTGTCCTTAATACCCAAGGCGTCATGTTTTAGACTATACTCGCGGACAACTTTTCTTGGCACTGAAGGAAAGGCTACGGGGGCGGATCTACTGCACATGTACTGCTCCGCGAAGTAGTCCGGTTCGGCGCGCGTTTCGAATTTAGTTTGGTTTGTGAGCCTTCCGTACCTCCTGTGACGGCCATTTGATTATTCGAGCGGCCGTCACCGGCTTACACAGCCATTTGTTAGTGAAATTCATCACAAGCTCCCTCAGCGAGTCGTCGGAAAAGCTGGAGGGTGACGAGCTCTCACCTGAAGACGAAGACGCCATTTAGGTGCACGTAAAAGGTGCGACGTTTCACAGGTGCAAAAACGCGAAATGACATTGCATAAAGCAAAGCAAATATAAGTATCTCCTTGGTGCGCGCTGACCCTCTTTTCAAACAGTGATCCGTAGAAAATAAAGCAATATTGTTGTTTTTTATTCTCACGCGGAAAACACGGACGCAATTGTAGGACTATAATCTTCAGCGGTAGCACACGCGTAGTTCGGCTCTCTAGCCTTCCCTTCATTGCCAAGAAAAATTGTCCGCGAGTATAGTGCCCAAACATGCGCCCGGGTAGGTGTCTGTACGGTGAGTTAAAACATGCTCCGTCGTTTCCTTAGCTTCCCCCCGGCATGTACATTTTCCTTCTTCCTTAATGAATCTCGCTTTATAACCATGCGCCAAGTAGCTGAGGATCAACCAACATTTTCTAAGGCACCCTGGCCTCGCTTCAAGCAGCGAAGCGCTTTGTATTACCATAAATGGTTCCCTCCTTTTCTCGTCTTCACTCCCTGTAAAGGCGCTGCAGGTGGTGGGCGGAGTCGCGCATGCGCGCACAGCTCCTACGACGCTTCGTCGCGCGTGGCATCCGCGCTCAACAGATTGTCCCAGTCGCGGAGCGAGAAAGGGGTCGCGCGGGTGTCCTTCAAATCGCCTTGCCCGAGGATATGCGGCGTTAACATACAGTACGTGCACGCGTAAACGGTTTATCGCATCCACGAACGGAAGGACTCCCAGTGCTTCGATCGGCCGCCATGCCCAAGCGTAAGCTTGATACTACACGCGATGGTTCCCCTAAAAGACCGAGCGCACCCGCGTCGGACTCGGTCGTGGCGAACAGCTATTTCTCCGATTCCAGCCTAAACTACCGGGCTCCGTGCACGAGCGGCGAGGGTCGCATGTGCGACATCTTCAGAGACCTTCGCATCTGGAACGAGTTCCTTTGGCCGGTGGGTCTCGAGCTCCGGGAATATTGTCCGGCGGAACTATCACTCCTCGAAATGCGCGATGGCCACGTAGCCTCGGAAGTGCCGCAACGCAAGCAAGATGCCGCCACCCTATTTCAGCACCTGCTGACGTACCACCGCTGTTTGATTTCTCTCGAGCTGAACGGCTGCATATTCACAGACCACTACCAACTCATATGCGACGCGTTGTCCCAGAGTCCCAGCCTTCGAGAGCTCAAGCTGTGCCTGCCGAGTATAAACACGCGGGCGTTGCAGAAATTCACCGCAGCTCTACCACTGCAGAACCATCTGGAACAACTCGAGTGCCGGTTACCGAGGTTAGACCAGACTTTCTGCGAGGGCCTCTCGGAGTTCCTGGGGAGCACCGTATCGCTGACAACGTTCACACTGAACGTGCCAGTACTGATGGCCCATGAAGGTAGGATTCTTTTCCAAGGACTCAAGCGGAACGCGACAATCACGACGTTTTCGCTGAAGACGCACATGAAACCGTACTTGAACTCGCACGGCAATGAGTTCGCCGAATACCTGCGCGACAACCAGACGCTTCGTACCTTGATTTTGTCTACGAAACAACCAATTGACCACGTCGAACAGCGTCTGATCATGCATTCGCTGTTCCGCACTACAACTCTCTCGGAGGTGAAGCTTGTCGGCTTCACGATGGATGACCACAACAGCGGGCTCGTGGCCTTGCTGCTCCGCAAAAACCAGTCGCTAAGGAAATTCCGCATGGTAAGTGCAGCTTATACAGTGATGGATACCCGCCCAAATCCGTCAACACACATTTTTGGCCAGCAGCCGTCCGCGAAAACAAGACACTGGAGAAGCTGACCATGGAACTATCTTGCTTCAACTTGGAGCAGTGCAGGTCTCTTCGAGGCGTTAAAGTACAACACAACCCTGAAGAACATCACCGTGGAGCGTATCCGACCCGAGGACGCGGTCGAGATATGTCGGGCCATGCGGGAGACTGGCGTACGGGAACGCTTCTTCCTCGGCAATCCTTTCACCGTCCAGGATCCCGGCGCGACACTCACAGAGTGCAGGGACCTGTCCTCCCTCGACATCGACTCAAGGGTCCTCAGCGAGTTCGACCGCTTCCGTACTGCCCTGCGCTTGTTGCCTTCCTGCGCTCACGTGACCTCACTGTCTCTCGTTGAGAGGGAGGAGTTGTTTGGCAACAATGTGACGAACGGTCTGATTGCGCAGTACATTGCGGGCACGACGGTGCTCAGAGAGCTGACGCTTACCTTCGTGTCCCGGATCTGGGACCCTGTGGACCGTGTCGAGAGGGCGCTGGTGCAAGCGCTATCTGTCAACAGAAGCATACGTCGGCTGTACATCAATGGTCTCTGCTTCGACGAGAGCGAGACTCAGTTGTTGGCCGAGACTTTGCAGTCAACGCGGACACTGCACGATCTTTCCTTCTACCCGGAGGACCAGCAGTCGACCGTCTCACTGGTCCAAAAGCTGTCGCCCAACTTCTCCACAAACTACACGCTTCTCGGCCTGCACGTGCACAGGCACGAGGCAGTTCACTGTGACCTGTTCACCATCGACGACGTCTTGGGCCGCAACGCCTCTTTGGTGTCGCGCGCGGCGCAGTTCGTCTCGGGAAGGAGGCGCAGGTACTTAGCAGCGGCTGCCGAGCTGGTGCACTCGAACTCTGGACTTGTGGAGCTAATTCGAGATGTCACCTGTGTCAACGAAGACGAGGTCCTGTCACAGATCAGGAACAGCCTCAAGAGCTACTCCGAGTTGGACGACTTCATGCGCCTAGCCGGGGTCGTTAAGTGCGGCGTCACTTGTCATGTGCGCGACGACGGTGAGAAGCAGTTGGCAGACATTGGTCGGGACTGCTGGTTGTGCATTCGGCAATACCTCAAGATGGGCGACATCCTGGATGAACAGTAGGTGCGGATTTCGCTCATGTGCCGTAGGTATGCAATGTGTTCGTTGTTTTGTGCATTCAAGCCAGTGGCGTAGCCATGGGGTAGCACACCGGGCCCGTGCCCCTGCGCCCCGCCCCCGCTTCGTAATTTTTTTCTGCCATGGGATAGTGGGCACAAAATGACACTCGACCACACTTGCCTGCCCGGACCCCATGTCGGATCAAGGGCGAGCCACAGTATTACTTTGGGGGGAGGGGGAGGGGGAGGGGGGGGCAATGGCCTCAGTGACTGTTCAGTGCTGAACCTTGTTAGTAGTATCGGGAAGCGTTCCTATGCTGATATGTGCCAGCATAATCACTTTGCTGAGCCAGTAAAGCGAGTGAAAAATGCTTTTACAAGCCAGAACGATTTCTCTGTGTTTAACCAGGTAACTACTAAGCCATTTTTTTGTCGCAAGGTGCTTCGTGGATGGCTGCAGTCAGAGGCGTCCGGAGGGGGAAGGGAAGGGGGCAGGATGGCCATCCCACCTGGAATTGCGGATACTATTCTATGCAGTAGCAATAAGCTACACAGCTGCAGTAGCACACTCAGGTCCCGCATATTCGTGTGAAACGCCCTTCACGATTGCGAGCCAACTTCTCGCGTTACACACCATGACTAATCATGCCGGACATGTACCAGCAGTGAAAGAAATGTTAGCTGTTCTGCACCCCCTCCTCCCCCCCCCCCCCTCCAATTTTTGAGGATGCAACCCCCTGCAAAAAAAGTTCTGCAGACGCCCTTGGCTGTACCTTACTAATAATGCGATAGGTTAATCAGTATAATGTCTGGTTCCCCGCACTCTAAGAAACCAAAAAGATTACGTGTCACTCTTCTCGGTGAGTTTTGACTCGCCACTTACATCAATCAGTCCCATTAAAGATACATATGAACTCTTTTGGCGGAGCGTCGATCCGCTGAACGAGTGTACTCTTAGTACTGATACGAAAAAACATTTAGAGCATGTTTTTTTTTTTCGTTGTATGAAGTAGGCAAGAACCCACTTATCACGGCTGGAAACCTCGTTTGCGCGAGCGGGCGACGATTCATTATTTAGAGACTGTTTTTTAGAGTCGCAGTTTTGGTTTGAAAGAGCGTCGAGTGAGGCGGGACGCACTATGGTTTTCATGCAAACAGAGCAGCACCGCGTTGGCAACTCTTTTCAACGAAGTGTCCCTGGGCTGTTGTAATATGCGTGACTCCCGAAAAATGCTCTGCCGATACAAGGGCGTCAGCCTTTATACTCCCCGTGCAAATCCGTAAAAGAGGTGCCCATCTTTTCGTTGAAAAGGACCGCCAGGAGAAAGCTCGCAAGGATCACGGCAGCAAATACAAACTCGTGACGTAGGTGACTGTCGGTTGTTTACAATAAAGGTGTACTGGGCACGAATTTTAGAAATGTTGATATTGTTGCTCTTGTGGCGACACAGTGCGCACAAACCGGCGCAGCCTCCGCCTCGTCACTATCTGGGCCGGCGTGACACGGATGCATGCTACACCACGCTTCAGATAAAAGACAGCGCCACGCAGTTCCGTCGGAGGCTTACGTCACCACCGCTATATAACCCAAGCTACCAAGCTTGGTGGCATGTTTGTTTTTCTAACCTTCCGAAGCGCAGCATCGGCATGCTTGCCCTGCTGCTGCTACTACGTTAATAAACATCGTTTCGTTTTATGTTGGGATCCGTCCTTCACCGACCCGCATCCCACATCTGGTGACCCGGACCTTCGAACACGCAACCGGCGCTGCACCGCTGCCACCGAGCTCCGCGGCCATGTTCCAGCCTGCTGAAGCCTGGCAGCCACAGTTCGACCCGCCTCTGCCACCGTTCCGGACATACAACCTCGAGTCCTGGTTTGAGGAGTTCGCGGCGGCGTTGGAGCTTAACGGCATCTGGCTGCAGGCATTCATGTTTGAGGTACTAGAGTACCACCTTCCGCGTGACCTGAAACGCAGCCTCACCTACTTCGCGTGGCGCCCTCGCCCTTACGATGACCTGCGGGACGCCGTGCTCGAGTTTACGGCATCGCACCCGCCGCAGCAACCATGCCCGCACCCGCCGCAGCAACCGTGCCCGCACCCGCCGCAGCAGCCGTGCCCGCACCCGCGACGGCGGACGAGCCCCCGGCACCGCCCGCGACGGCGGACGAGACCCCGGCACCGCCCGCGACGGCGGACGAGCCCCCGGCACCGCCCGCGACGGCAGACGAGCCCCCGGCACCCGCCGCAGATGTTGGCGCAGGACCACCACCATCCCGTCATGACATGCACCACGACGGTGTTGCATCCGGCGCCGCCGGAACATCTCCCCGTGTATGTCTCGGCGCCCATGACGTCGGCGACGATACACCACCAGCCACAGGCGCCTACTACAACGGCGCCACCAGTCGCGGAGAAGCCCGTGAAAGCGCCCACGTACATAAGCGCGCCCGGTGCGACCGCTCTTTCGCGGATCCCCTCGGCCCTCCTGAAGCGTCTCTCCGCAGCGCCGCCCGTCAGCGGAACGGCTCGCAAAATCCACGCGGTTTCTCGATCCGTCCTCTACGCCACTCTCAGCCCCAACCCCAGGAAAAAATTGAGCACCCGTTCGCCACTCCGTGTTACCGACCAGGACAGGACCGACTCAAGCCCCCGCGTACATCGCGGCGAACGAACCTGGCAGCGCTACTCTTTCAACTGGCGTACGTCCACAGCCACCGACGTCGCAGCCCGCTCCTTTCACGACACGCTCTGGACGTCTGGTACGCCTCCTAGATTCCTACAGACCCTGAGGGCTCTGCATCCGCGGGGGGGTGATGTGGCGACACAGTGCGCACAAACCGGCGCAGCCTCCGCCTCGTCACTATCTGGGCCGGCGTGACACGGATGCATGCTACACCACGCTTCAGATAAAAGACAGCGCCACGCAGTTCCGTCGGAGGCTTACGTCACCACCGCTGGCTATATAACCCAAGCTACCAAGCTTGGTGGCATGTTTGTTTTTCTAACCTTCCGAAGCGCAGCATCGGCATGCTTGCCCTGCTGCTGCTACTACGTTAATAAAACATCGTTACGTTTATGTTGGGATCCGTCCTTCACCGACCCGCATCCCACACTCTTATGAAAGTACTGGTGTCAAAAACACTAAAAAAAATCACAGCATATCCACGGGGTGAATGATGATGAGTGGGGCGAAGCTACGGAGGGAATCATCTGTAAACCGTGAAACTCTTCCGTGAAATGCGCCCAGTACATAATATAAAGAGTGTGAAACATCGTGTATATATTAAACATCAAACTTTTATTGTACTGTTGGTTTACGTGGTCCCTTCATTATCACTTGTGATCGGTGAAATGCAAGGAAGAAGTCCGCTCCCGAGCGAAAGAGCGCCAAGAGCGACCGCATTCCCCGCTCGCCCTGTGCGAATTAAAGGCAAGGCTAGAGGGAAGACAGGACGCGCGTTCCACGACGCGAGGTCGGTAGCATGCCCAACGAAAGCCAACGGAACGCGATCGTGCAAGTGGCGCAAGTGCTCCGGCTTCGCATCGCCTCATGGTTCCATTTAGCGTCCCAAAACCAAACATATTGCTCAAGGTGTGCCTTGCGTTTTTCGTAGAAATAATTTCTTTATCATGTACATTAAGACGAAAAGTTGAAAGCTCACTAGAGTGTATCGCCCGCAAAGTATGTCTTTTAGTGTGATTTAACTCTCGTACGGCAGGGTCCTCGCGCCGTTGCCGGTCCACCTCGCCCGTTGACGATCGGGCGAGGTGGCTACATGCAACTACTACTACTACACTTTAAGAAAAACATCTGGCGTTCTTTCGTTCTGCTTTTACAAAACATCTGGCGTCTTTCGTTGGTTTATTTCATCAATCAACGGCGTTTTGAACAAAATTTTTATTGTTTAATCACGCACAGGAGAAATCTCACCAGGCACTACCTTGGAGGTAAACAATGGCTGCTAATGGGAATGAGAGACAGAAGAAGTCGGCTTTTAGCTAACACTTACACTTCTACTTCTACTAACGTTTCCTACTGGAACATGCCAATGGCTCCTAATGGGGAATGAGAGACAGAAGAATTCGGCTTTTAGTTAACGCGCACGCTGCGAATTTTTATTGTTCAACAACGCACAGGAGAAATCTCCCACCGGCACCACCTTGGAGGTCAAAGCGTAAGACCTGTTACGCACTACTACGATGACGGATTACGAGGGACGAACGGGTGCCGCCTTAAGGAGCTTCGCCCCTAAAAGCATACCGTGGTTGCTCGGAATGCAAGCCTGAGATGCCTTACCAAACCACGAATTTGACCGGCGTTCCGCGGCGGCGTCAACACGTGTGATGCAAGAACTCCTGATCACGTGATGACTACGCCATCATGAACAAAATTTGGTCATGATGGTGACAAAATTTGTGACGTCTTTATGATGTCAACGTGACGTGCGCCACATGATGACGTCATCACTTGACACCGTAGCTTAGTCAAAGTTGGGCCGATCGCGGAGGCAGTGCAGAAACCACGTTAGGTGCAGAGAGCTTTCAGAGGGTGGCAGGAGAGGATCAACACTTCGACCGAGAAGAAAAAAGAGGATGGCTTTCGCCTTCCAGTCGCCTTAGGTGAGTGTATAAGGGGCCCTGTGAGTTCTTAAAACTTTAACGCGGTAGCGTTAAAGAGCTCGTTCCGCAGAAATTTCGGTGTCGGTGTCGGCGTCGTTGGTTGTGAGCGAAAAATCAACTTATATAATATAAATAATAAAAATGTTAGGTTCGAGTGAGAATCGAAACCAGGCCGTCTGCGTGGCAAGCAGGTGTTCTACCACAAAGCCACTGCATTTTTTTTTCTCTTTCATGGTATTTATTACAAATGTGCGTAATTAGCATACAAAATATTCAAGGCGGCCTCTACCAGCGTACAAGCATTACACAGAAGTCCTAAAAGGGTATTAAAGCAGTACATTTAATGAAGAGTGGATACCAGTCCGGTTGAAACTGTAGTTGTTGATGAAAGTCTTTTAGCTGAAGCGCCATTTGAATGAAATGCAACCGCGATGATACCATGGGTTCCGCATGCCTGTCTAACATGCGAGTTGCTTGAAACTGCACTGAAATTAACTTTAATGCTTCACATACATATGCGTCCTGCTTACAGGTGTCACACTACGAGATGTAATATCGCAGTAAAACGGGGTACAAACGTATCTTGCAATCGGGCGACGCACCATGTGAACTGCATGACGAGTTGGTGGTTTTAAAGCCGGCCACCCATTACAAAAGGCGCACACATCACTGCGCATATTCCTTTACGATCTTCGAAACTTCGAAGTTCATAAACTTCGTAACTTCGAAAAAGTATCGCGCGCGTAATTGCTGCTGGTTTAAAGCATGCCACCCATTAGGAAGGGCATGCACATTAGTGCGCGCATTCTCTTACACACACGTAGTGGGTACACTGTTGTCATAAAAGTACTGTTGAAGAGGGCGGAAACATTTACCATTACTATAGGTATGTTGAGTGTGTGCGTGTGTGTGTGTGTGCGTGTGTGAGACCGGGCGACTGAACATAATGACAAGCGAAACAAAGCACGATGAGGATGGGGCCAGATATCGCGTTCAACTCTTAGAGCGTGCCACAATTTTTCGATACCGCTGGATGTGCTCCCCCAAGTGTGCTCGTGATGGTGTCCATCGCTCTTCTCTTCTCCTGTCTCTCTTTTCGCCCCCTCATCCCTCCCCCAGTGCAGGGTAGCAAAGCGGACGTGCGTCTGGTTAACCTCCCTCTCTTTCCTTGTTCCTCTCTCTCTCTCTCTCTTTTAAAGCACTTCCTTAAAAAACCACTCGAGGGGGTGTATCACATTGACGTGTAAACAAAGTATGGCGTAAGTAACGTGGGGACAGATACTCTTGAAGTTTTTGCAGCACTCTGTAGTTTGCTGTTAGTTGTACGTGTTGGTCGTAAACAACGAAAGGTGAATTGACATCCAGCGGCTCCGACAGCAGTTTCGGCCTCAACCCAGAACGCAGAGTTCGCAAATCCAGCGAACTGTGTTGACACGTCATGATAACGTCCATTGCGGTGGGGTTGTCTTCCAGATGACGGGCGATGAAAGCTTTAAAATCAAACTAAAAGAGGTTATACGTGTTTCCTGGTTCTGATGTGTGTAGAACGTTAAAGGAGAACTGACACGATTTTGAGGCACCCCAAAACGGACATTTTTCGTTTGCATATGATATGCGCTATCGACGTTCTCTGCACACCGGAGCCAGACAACACGGATTAAATTATTTTGTTATAATTTAAAGTTTTCGTCAACCAGTATCTGCAAGCCAGCCTCACCGCAATGGACATCATCGTCAATGCAGTTCAGTGGATTTGCGAAGTCCTGCATGCAGCCTAGATCGCAGAAATCGCTGTCGTAGTCGCTGGACGACAATTCACTCATCAGTGTTTACCTGAACCACGTGCGACTGACAGCAAATGAGAGAGCTGGTGCTAGTATTTCGCGAGTTGCACACTTCCCGTGACGTCAGAGTTGCGTTTACAAGTCACGGCGAAGCCGCGACCTCGATACCGAAACCGAAAGGCTTTTTTTTTAATGTAGCGGTATTAAAATATATTGAGCGAATCCCAGGCACTACGACACCGTTTTTAGGGTTCTCGACATCCGTGTTTTTAGTCAGAGCAACAAGCCGAAAATATTTAAATTTCGTGTCAGTACTCCTTTATTAAGACATCGCACGAGTATTACACGCAAGTGCGAGTGGCTCTCTATGTGCTCGGTCTCAAAGTGTGCAAATTCTTAGTATATACGCCCAAGGAGTAGCTTGTCATCATTGTGAACCGCTGTGATGAGTTTTTGAGCGAAGCTGTTCCTAAGATGGAAGACTTTTATTTTACTCACATGTTGCCAAAGTTAGCATGTACGGATCATAAAGATTCCACACCGCTGTACTTAATTATTTGAACCTTATTCTTTTAATAAGTGCATATTTTCAAGTGTAATCATGTTTCTTGTATTGAATTACAATGAAAATTTGCTTAAATGATTTCCTGTTGGCATCACGTGTGTGAGTTTTTTCGCGTGCGTTCATCAAGGCAAGGTGTCATGAAGTCGTTTATCTGTACAACACAATTCGAATCTTTTTTATGTACATGTTATGAAATATACACACGGTCACTCTTAACACCAAACAAAAACAACACATATCAGAAGGAAAATTCAAACATTTGAAATTATTTCCCAGTTGTGCCAGAACACAGCTAATACGCGCAATAAAATGGGGGCGTGACTAGGCATGAATCAATGTAGCAATATGTGGACTCTTGTGAGAGGTAAGTAATCAGGTCAAGCTGCAACAAAGCTGTAATAAAATGCGGAGTATAAAACCTGCCCCGCTTTTGTTCACATTGGAAGTGTATTAAAGTCAGAGGCTGAACACTGAGCAACAAATCACGATAAACAAACAATGAAGTAAATTTTAAAATGCTACTTTGTATGTTTTCTAGGACACAGATAACATGCATGATTTGATCAATGTCGTCATGTAGCGCGAATGTAAGTCTGCTGTTGAGAATGTTGAAATATTTTATCCGCTGAATCATCCGCTCTACATGGATACGGATTTCATCTCGCATGAAGTTTGCTCCAGTAGAAATGGGCGGCATTACTAGCATTGCATTTGCTTCTGCCATGTCAACACGCACACCGCGAAAACCTCTATCTGCAAGCACAACATCGCCTGGCTCTAATAAGGAAAATCGACGGTTTTGAAAGCATCAGTGGCCCGTCCTCCATAAGCATTTGAAAGAAGCGTTACCGCACCATTTGGAGCAATGCCAATGGGAAGTTTTGCAGTGTACATTCCTTTGCAGGATGAATACATCAGGTTTTGCATTTCGATGATGCGGGACGCTCTGCTTTAATCTTTGTGCAATCAATCACGACTCTAGATTTTGGATAACGCAGCTTGAAGAAAGTTGGCATCGTAGAGAGAACATTGCTTCTGTGATGCCATTCAATCCAAGTGCGAGTTCTGGCGTATACAGTTCATTCAGAATGCTACGAAAGCACCTAGCAGCTGTTCTACGGTGCGCGCTAAACAAAACGCCCAATGCTGCGTACGTAATTCCAGTCTTAAGATTCATGAGAAACAGAGTCAGTCGATCGGCTTTGCTGATTTCATAAATGCCTCTTGTGTTACGTAAAACACCAAGGAGCATTGAAAACACTCTGAAAGATACTGAGCATAGACTTTGCAATGGCGTCTTCATTGCTCAGCACCGTCTGCACTCCCGCAAAGCAAACTGAACGATGGTCAGGGCCTCAATATGTGCTGCGCGGGAACGCAACTTCACACTGAGTGGACTGGGACGACACGAACTTGCTGGAAATTTGAGTTAAGGCTGTGCTACCATCGGTAGTGGTCAGAAAAATGCAAGGATAGCTTCGATGTTCACTACAGTCAAGGAATGTCATAGTGCCGACCTGAAAAAAAAAAACAGAAACAAAAAGAACGCCGAGCAATCAGTTTAACGTTTTTGCACAAATAACATGCCACGATTCATAATGCATGTTCCATCGTTTCAATGCAAAATTGTAGTGCATTTTCTGGGCCACCCTTAGCATACAAGGTACACAAACGGTCACCTCGCATTGTGCTAGGACAAATCGGAATTGCCAGCAGGACAGGCACAAACCGACTATAAGCTTCAAATGATCAACTGTTTGTTTATTTTAAAATAACACAACCAAAAACGGCCCGCAGTACAACTGGAAACTCCTTCGGTGCAACAATAACATGCCACCACTGTAGGAATGCAGAAGAACTAACCTCACACGTTTGTTATTGCATTCGTCACTAGGAATACAATCAGCTGCGCACTCATCACTTGAGATATCCTCAGGCGCCTGTTGAGAAACGCATATAAGGGGGTGGGGGGTGTTCTGTACATGCTTGGGTCAATTGATCGCACAGACCAGTGCTAGTAAAGAGTCGCTGCTTATCTGCTTCCTGCAGTGGGCCACTTACAGGGAGAAAGCCAGTTGTAGCTGTATGTCTTTTTTCAGCCTTTTGATAGGTCAATAAAAATAAACAACGTCAGAACGTACCGTGCTACGCGCGTTGAACCAGGCCCAGCAATCCAGTTAAAAATCGCTACATTTTACTCGCGTAAAGTTGTAAAGCTTCTTTTCTACCTTCACAGCCTAAATAGCATCGAAAAAAAAAATATAATAAATTAAAGTATACTTCCATTTAAAGAGAGTATTTAAATCTCTTGTGTCAACTGAATGACGGTCAGGCAGCTTCACAAAACGAGAGCGTCTTGCGCTAACAAACGCTTGCATCCTGAAAGAGATCTAAATTCAGCCACGCCAAGTATGTACCTCTGGTAGCGACCTCGCGAAGTTGATGGTGGCGGCCGCTTTCTGTAAGCTGACGGGAAAATGGAAGGGTTATAGCTCGGACTCCTTGGATCTTCCGATTTCCGATTTCCAACAAAATGACGGCTACGAATCCGCGTGTTCGCCTTCGGCATCCAAGGTTCGGAGCCATCGCACCTGTGGAAGCGAAAACGAAAGACGTCAAGCTCTCGCAAACGAACGGCTCCTTCACTGTTAGAGACATTAGGAAAAATGAGAGTAGCGAAGGAAATGTGTGTACACTGTACGTACCGTTGTCAGCGGGCCGCGCATATCCAGAGGCTTTCCGCCGTTCGAACTGGTGAGGCCGCGACGGGAACCCATGGAACTAGATGTACTCCCCAGCTTTGTCCATGTTTGCATAGCTGTTTGTGCAGCCTACGACGCAACATATCTGCTCGGACTTGGTTCCCCGAGGCATTTCAGCGCACGACGCAAGTGACGAGAGCACAATGAAGCGAACACAAAACACAAGCGACAAGAGCACAATGGTTCTGAAGAAGGAAGGGAAACCAACATCCAGCCCTGCGCCCCCGCTGCAAGCGCCTGCGCCCTTTCCGGCAACCAACGCAATGCCATTAGTTTTCCCGTTTCCACCGAAACAGGCGTCGCCAGTCCAAACTAGCCCCCCGCCCGTGCTCGTATGGCTTGTTCTTCGAAGGCTAAGCGAAAGATGAGGAACGGAAGAACAGATGCGACCTTCTGAAGAACGGCTACTGAAAAAACCTTCATTGGAAAGGTCGCACGCCGCTAGGCACGTACCCGTCGACCCCTTCCAGGAACACTGAAAGAATAAGCGCTAAAAATTGACGAGCACAAAAGGGAGAACAGACAAGGGATGGAGCTTCCAGAGGACACTGACCCCGGCTCAGTGACCCTTCCAGAGGACACTGAGCCGCCGTTCCAAGCGTGTACGGAGGGTCATTCCCTACGTTCAAGTCAAGGCAGCAGCGAAGCGCTCGGACGCGTCCTGACGGGGCAGGAGTGAAAGTGGCCCATTAGCCATTCTCTACGCTCGGTCGCTTCCTCCCGTGCCCTAAATGAGAGGCTGACCAGAGAGAAAGCACAGGTCCGGTTTACTCTGAACCTGTATACAGATGGTGACGCTTCCTACGTGGGGGAAACGAAGAACTTTCCAAAAAACGACGCCCGCAGTCGCTGAGCACAGCGAGGTGGAACCGGGAACGACCACCGCGTCGCTTTTGACTACTCCCGCTTCGTCGACCCCGAGGCCAGCCACCCGCTTTTTGTGGATCGTGGCTCATATCATGGGAGACACCCGGAAACGTCAACCGGTTTGCCGATGCGCTGCTGAGCGCGTCTACTTCGACGGACTTCGGCACGTCATGGAGAACGGCCTTCACCCCACGACCTAAAGAAAAGAAGGCTGCTTTTTTGGTGCACCCCAGCCACCACTGAAGAAGGGTCCGAGTGGGACTCGAAATGGTCGGGTTTTTTCGCTTTCGCAAAGTAAAAAAAAAAAACGTTTTTACTTTTACTCATTACTGTGGTTGTTATCGCCTCTGTTTCATACACTTAAAAAGCAGTGATCTAAAAGCATCACACTTGTGACTTGCTATGTTGCCTGTCCTGTTTACCGCGAGCAGCCATGAAAAATTGTATCTTAAAAAAAGGACGTAATATTGTGATCGAAAAAAAAAGAAACAATTGCAATGCAAGTTTGCAAAACACTCAGCAATAAGGGATTACATAGAGAGATAAAAAAAGTATCTTAAAAAACAAGAAGTGCAAACAGACATGACAAGGAACAGTGCATTTGCCATTATCATGTAAAACATAACTCGCAACTGTTACAAAGTTTGTTACCAAAAGCACCCTACAATGAAACGGTATCTTAAGCACAGCTAAACCTAATCGTGTAAGGATAATCACGATACACTTAGCAAGTTCGCCGCTAAGTGCATGGCTTGGACTTTTTTTAAGTGCGGAGCACTTTAGGGGGCCCGGGCTGTCGTATGCTGTCGTCGCTTGGCGTAATGCAGGCCAAACCACGAATAGCGCAGCCATCTGTAGCGTACTGAGCGCGCGCTCGCGCCAAGGAGAAGTCTTGGAGCGCCTTGATGATGATAAGTGTGGAACACTTTAGGGGCACAAGCTGTCGTATGCTGCCGTCGCTTGGAGTAACGCCGGCAAAACCACGTAAAAAAAAATAGAAAAATAGAGGAGCAAGCGAGAAATAGAAAGAGAGAGAGAAAAAATAGAATAAAAATAGAAACAGCAAGAAAGAGAAAGAAATAGCGAGAGGAAGAACTTAATAGAAATAAAGAGAGAAAAAAAAAGACAGGAAAAAACGGGAAAGAGAAAAAGAAAGAAAGAGAGGAGGAAAGAAACAGAAAACAGAAGAGAAACAAAGAAGGCTTCCCAGCTCCGCACTTCCTTCAGGCTTGGCATCCATAGTGCAAAGCTGCCCTAATTTTTTGTATACCGTTGAGTTACCTGTTTAGGTATGATTCCGGTACCACGAAGATTTCGAGATCGCCAAAACTTGGAGTAGTGACGTCGCTGAAACGCTAACTTCACACCTAGATATTTAATACTTCTTTTGCTTAGGCTCGAACAAAAGTAATGCGCTGAACCACTCAGAGAAAGCCGCATTGCTGCAATAGATATTGCCGAGTGGTGAATACGGTGATCACACATAACGCCGCGACATGCGCGCTCACTTGTCTTATTACAGTGCATATACAGCCTTGCAATGCTTTTAATACATTGTGACAGGCATACGTCACCCGCCCAACCTTTTAACCTGAACGCACGAGCGCCGAACGCCGAGTCGATGAGCGGCGAAATGAGCGCGTGATTTGCAGTCCGTGCCGCTGTCTCCTGTTACGCTGTTCCGCGAACCGTTCTCACCCCCTATTGCATTTTTCTTTTCTGAACGCTGCCATCGAGTATAAAGAAAAGGTCAGTGGTCGCGCTTGAGATTGATCCGGGGATGCTATATACAACACCCGCTGATTACAGTAGGTGCGTATGCGCATTCCCCCCCCCCCCCCCCTGTATTCACTCAGCACATTACTGAGGCAAAAAGATGTCTGCTACTGCAAGCCAAATACAGGACAGGCGGGTTGGATCCGTTTCACATAAGAGCCTGGCAGAACAAAGCTGCACCGGACTACTGCGGCATGCGCGTATTGTCGCTCATTTCACACGCTGTTCTCCGTCGTAGGGGGCCAGTGTTGCGACGGCTGCTGATTTAGCAGTAGATCTACTGATTTTAAAATTTTTCTGCTGATTGAGTGATAAGGTGTCTGAATCTACTGATTTTCTGTCTTTCTACAGAAGTGATCGCAAAAGCTGCTACTTTTTCAGCATCGAGTTTGATTTGACGTAGTGCCATGTGGCGACGGACAAAAAAGAGGGAAAGCAACCAGCTCGCTCAAATGACACGCAAAATAGTTGCTAGGAATGCGCGAACAAGTGTATTTTCCAAACGAACAGCTTGGACGACAACAGAATAACAGAAAAGAAACATTTTGTTCCATCAGCACGTGTCCCTGCCTTTCCTTTTTGTCGTTTCTCCCTTTCCTTGTGGTGCTTTTACCCACAGTGGTGGTCGTCTCTGAGTGCATACTTTGCATCGAGGTTTGTGACATGGATGGCAACCAGCGTGTAGAATGTAGTTTGTTTCGAATTTTGGAGGACGTAAGGATATCCTGCAAATTACTACAACGCCGATACACGGCGCGGGGTGGCTAGGGAAAAACTTTCTTTAAATGCTCGCTTTGAGTCAACATGTTGTAACGTTTTACATTGGGCGCTGACGCGCTATGCGTGAGTACAAAGGTTAGCGCTATTGAGGCTACAGGGGACGTTTCTCTGCGTTGATAAGCGTTTCACGGTCAAGCTTGTCTGCGCGTGCCACGGCGCCTCAATAATCTGAGCGGGGTACTTTTGTTTTAGAAGGGAAACGCGTAGTTTATCGCAGCTGGTACTTTCAGTGCCAGCTGCGATAAACTACGTGTTTTCCTTCTAAAACGTGCGATAAACTACGTGATAAACTCACATGGGTGACCTCAAAAAAGAGATCACGTCAGTCTGCAATTATAGTATTATCGAGGGCTTCCACAATATCTAACGTACAAACAGAGAAAAGATGGCGTCCCTACGAGTGCGAGCGTCTTATTTACTTCGTCTTCCTCCTCGTCCGTGCTTTGCCTTTCGCGGTATTTCGCCACACTGCATGTTTCCGGTGCGTCTTTTCTACCAGTGTGGCAGCCGACAGCGCCTCCGATTTCGCTGCGCTCGAGGAGGCAGTCTTCGAGGAAATACGACCTGCGGCCGAATCGTCCATGGATGATGGCCACAGATCCTTCAGTCCGTGACATCGCCCAAAGACGTCGGGCCACCTGTGACCGTTGGGCGAATTCTCACGAAGGCGCAAATGCGCACATGTGATCTCTAGCGCGTCTGATAGAAAGGCTTCGGTCGAGATCAAAATCAAACAATGCCTCTCAAACAGTGAGATATCTTTTTAAAGCACCTATCAAAATGTCGGTTAATCGATTAAAAGATCACGTGGAAATTCATTAATCGATGAAAGGCTAAATCGACGAACATGATTAATCGATTAAAAATTTTTATCGACCATCCCTATCACGGCGGACACTCACGGCGCTGGAAGTGTGTGACCTGTGAATTCTGACGTGTCTGTGTGTTTTTTACCTCACGTTTTCTTTTTCTTCGTGGTTTTTTTTATATGGCTAGGACACTTCATTGAGTCCACCCGTTGTGAAGGGTACTGGTGGTGGTGGTAGTGGTTTGAAGAGGAAAAGGCGCCTAATTTCTGCAGCCCGGTCGGGAGCACGGCGCAGCGCCTGGAAAGGGTACTTGGCCACATTATCTATCTATCTATTCGACGCTCGCTCGTTCAGATAAAAAAAAGAATTGGGAGGGTGTAGGACAAACCAGTGGCAAACCGTGGCTTCATCTCTGGATGTTGCGACTAAAGTCCCTAGATTTTTCCCTGTTCTTCTGGGAAAATCTAGGGACTTTAGTTGCGACAGCTTCCACTCTAGCATTCTTTTTAAAATCCTCCTTGACTGCACCGAGGAGGTTTAAAAAGAAAATGCTAGAATGGAGATACCTTCCAGAAAGTGAAGCCAGACCTCCGCCGTCTTACCATATAGACGCGTTGCAAAAACTACAAGGCAGCTGTCCTGCACAACAAAAGCTTTTTCCCGCGCTTGGCCATGGCCGGGCTAGAGCGGCGTCTTCCCAGCGTTCACTCATACACAATGACAGTGCCTCCCGTCCTCTACACTGTACGCACAGGCGTAGAGTGTACCGCAGCCCCCCCCCCCCTTCCTGTTGGTCGAGTCGGAGAGAAAACGAGCTCTGAAGTGAAAGGAAAAAATGAAAATGAAGCGATGAAGCGCTTCGCATAAACACCTGCCATTGGTTCACGGCTTTGCTGTGTAAAGGCGGGAAGTAAACTGTTCTTCGAATTCAACATCAGCAGGTCTCCTTCGTTGCCATCATCGTCAAAACATGCGTAGCCATAACCCTGCGCCGACTGAAGCAAGGTATGAGGCAGAATTGGCACCCCAATTTACATGATTTTTTTTAAGGGGGGGGGGGGAGGGGGTCTTTTTCCAACCCTCGTGCGCACGCCTATGACGGCAAGTTGTAGCAAGTAATGCAGGCACCGCCGCCATTGTGCGTGGATTGTTGCGATGCAGGTATGCTTTCTTAGCTTTCACAACTAGGCAACAATAAAACGTTAGTTGAAAGCGAAGCGGTTAGTTGACAGCGTAGCGGCTATCCTCACATGCCTTACGCGCTTCTATAAGACAGGCATTTGTTCCGGACAGATATTGTTCAGGGTGTCTCCCTCTGTGTAACTGGTTCCGTCAAGAAACGTCGAAGACTTGGCAAATTTTTATTCGAGATCACGTTACCTACTTTCGTCGGGAGCAGCGACCTTTTTGTTTTATAATTAACCTAGAACTTAAGTTAGCAGAAGGGGAGCGCTTTATCTTTAATCGGGCATCACTCGAAAGGTGAACCATAGACAAATCCTGGCTTCGCTCATGCTGGTGGCCAGCATCGCCAGCATCTCGAGCTCAAGTGGATATGGTGGCGCCATCAAGCAAAAGTGCCTGCAAACGCACCTTCATGAGCCAAAAGTCCTGTCACTAGTAAACTTTACAAATGGTCTTGAGTCTTTCCTGAAAATATTCGAAATAAACAATGAACACGTCCGCACGTTTCTAGCGCTTAAAAGTTCGTTTTATTTGTATTGCCAGCGTTACTAGCATTCAATAGCGCTAATCTTTGCCGTTCTGTAATTCATTGCAAATGCAACAATGGCAATGGCAGTGCAATTGCATTGCCTAATAATGTAATGGTTGTGTCCTTGTGGTCGGGTGGGCGCTCTTTCATTCCCAGCTTTTCCTCTAGAGTCTGTATTAACCCTATGGCTGCTCCAGACCGGCCGTGCCACACACACTACGCGTGGTTCAGCCAGTAGCCGCCAGATGGCGACACCTTTCAATCTCGCGGCCAGGCCGCCAGGCGTTGCGGCGGTAGGCGGAGTACCGCGTGCGCACACAGCTCACCCGTCGCGCGTGGCATCTGCCTCTGTGCGTTGCCTCCATTGCGGACGGTCGAAGCCGCGCTGCGGCCGTTGTTAAAACCCGGTGCCCGAGAATATACGGCATTACGCGTAACAGAGAGTACGTGCACCCGTAAACGGTTGGTCGCATCCACGAACGGAAGGACTCCCAGTGCTCAGTCGATCAGTCATCGTGCCCCAGCGTGAGCGTGCGACTACGGCCATGCCGGGTGGTGGTTCTCGGAAAAGGCGGAGGTCGGCCGCGTCAAATTCTGATTTAAAGAAAAGTTACTTCTCCGGCTCCACCTTAAACTACCGGACTCCGTGCACGAGAGCGAGGGTCGCCTGTGCGACATCTTCAGAGACATTCCCATCTGGAACGAATTCTTCTGGCAGGTGGGTCTCGAGCTCAGGGAGCTCTCCCCGGGCCAACTGTCTCTCGTCGAAGTGGAGGACGCCTTCGTTCCCTTGGACTTGGCGCAACGCAAGCACGAGGCCGCCACGCTTCTGTGCCACTTGCTGATGTACCACCGCTGTCTGGTTTCCGTGGTCCTGAACAGACTCATACACGCATACGACCAGCAACTCTGCGACGCGTTGACCGAGAGTCCCAGCCTTCGAAAGCTCGCGCTGTCCCTGCCGTGCATGAGCATGCCTGAGTTGCTGAGATTCAGCGCAACGCTGCCATCCAGACCCGCCTGCAAGAGCTCGAGTGCCGGTTGTTAGACTTGGAGCGGCCTCTCTGCGAGGGCCTCTCGAAGTTCCTGGCTAACGCCAGATCGCTGACGACGTTCAAACTCAGCGCGCAAAGTCTCAAGAGCGAAGACGGGGCGCTAATTTTGGAAGGACTCAGGCGGAACGCGGCGATTACGACGCTCTCGCTCAACACGATAATAGTGAGCGCGTTCTTGTATCCAAGCAGCGACGCGTTTACCGGCTACCTGAGCGAGAACCGGACGGTACGCACGCTGATCGTGAAGTCGTACTACCCGCCCAACCAAGCCGACATGCGTCTGGTCCTCCGTTCGCTGTTCCGCACGGCCGCCATCTTCGAGCTGGAGCTCGTCCACTTAACGCTGAACGAGGCAAACAGCCGCCTCGTCGCCGAGCTAATCGGTGAAAACCAGTCGCTGAGAGTCCTGCGCATGGTGGACTGCGCCTTGTACGAAGACGGAATGCCCTCGCCGAGCCGGATCTCTCCCTGGTTAGCAGCCCTCGGCACGAACGGGACGCTGGAGAAGCTGACCATGGATTTGAGATGCTTCAGTCTGAACGAGTGCAGGTCTCTCTTCGAGGCGCTAAAGTCCAACGCATCCCTGAAGAACATCACCGCGGAGCGTATCCGACCCGAGGACGAGGCCCAGATATGTCGGGCCCTGCGGGAGACTGGCGTGCGGGAACGCTTCCTCCTTGGCAGGCATCACGTCGTCAGAGAACCCACCGTGACACTGACGGAGTGCGAGGAGCTGTCCCAGATCAAGATCGACTCAAGCGCGCTGTGCCGGCCCGTCTGGCTGCGGACCGCCCTGAGCCTGTTGCCTTCGGGCAGCCACGTGACCTCGCTGTCTCTCGCCGTATGGCGGCCGTCATTTAACCAAGACGTGTGCGCCCTTATTGCGCAGTACATTGCGGCCACGAAGGTGCTCAGGGAGCTTCGGTGGATCTTGGCCTCCATAACCTCACGCCCCGCGGACCGTGTGGAGAGGGTGCTGATGCGGGCGCTGTGCGTCAATAACAGCATACGCAAGCTCTTCATGACCGGGCTCCGCTTCGACGAGACCGAGGTTCAGATGCTGGTGGACAAGTTGCAGGCCAGTCGGGCGCTTTGCGAGCTGGCCTTCTACCCGGACGACTACAACTCGACCATCTGGCTGGTCCAGAAGCTGTCGCCGATCGTCTCGAGCAACTATACGCTCATCGACGTGAAGGTGTACAGGCACGTCGTGTTACGCGCCGACTTGTTCAGCGTCGACGACGTCGTGCGCCGCAATGCGTCGCTGGTGTCGAGAGCGGCGCACTTCGTGAGTGGAATGGCTGGAACGAGGCTCAGATATTGCGCGGAGGCTGTCGAACTGGTCCACTGGAACCCCGGGGTGGTGGCGAAAGTGCAGGCACTCGCATCCGTCGACGAAAACGAGGCCGTCTCGCGGATCGAGCAGAGCTTCAAGAGCTTCTCCAATTTGGATGGCTTCATGTGCGCGGCGGGCGTCGTCAAGTACAGAGTGATTTGCCACGTGCGCGACGACGGCCAGAAACAGTTGGTTGACATTGATGGAGACTGCTGGTGGCACATACGGCGCTTCCTGAACATGTGCGACATCAAGGATTGAACAGTGCAGTGCGGAATTTGTTCGTGCGCCGTACCTATGTGCAATGTGTCCGTGGTTGTGTGCATTGAAGCTGTGCTATTTTCGTGTGCCAAGGCTGCAAGCTCCCGTCTGTGTACATACACCATGCGATGATTGCTACTGGAGCTGCTGTATGGCGAGTTTGTCCGCATGCCTTGCCAATGCAAACATCAGTTCCTCGCTCGTGACTCTACGGACACTGGATGTTCTCATTAGGAGTTGTACATTCGATGTTCTCAAATGTTTTCACTGTGCCATTAAATAGCACTTGCATAAATTAGCGACCACTTGGGCCCTTGAAAAGTCGATATCTTGCATGCTATGGTGTAGTGTTGATTGTATATGTGCGATCACTTCATTAAGTGGACAGTAGCCGCAGTAACTCTGGACTCTGCAGCAAGCAATGTTTCGTTGTTTGACCTACTTTCCATGGTGGCTTTAGACCTTATGCTATGGAAAGGTCTTTCATTCAACTACCACGGAGTTCAAGGAAGCGTTCAAATGAAGTGCTCTAACCTGACATTTGTTTTGCACCGCAGGTACAAGGCATTTATATGGTTAAGATATATTCACATTAGACAGGCTCGGGTGTTTAGGTCATATAAGTACCATAGGTGTGCGCAGGGTTCGCCTTTGGGGGGGGTCAAGGTGTCATCGCAGCGACTCCTCCCCCCCCCCCCCACCCGCCTTGTTGGTCGAGTCCAAACACAAATGCAGCAGCGATTACTTGCTTCTCAGAATGGCCTGCCATTGGTCCGTGGCTTTCCGGTTAAAGATTTAAACTCGGCGCAACGGACACGATATACAAACGTAGAATACACGAGGACAGGCGCCGGCATTCTCGTTTGTATATCGTGTCCGTTGCGCCGAGTTTAAATCATGACCCCATACCAACTCGGCCAACTATCAGTGTTACCGGTTGAAGAGATGGGAAGTAAACGGTTCTTGGAATTCACCATTAGGAGCCTTCGCGCCGTAATTAAAAATGTGCGTGGCCGTAAGCCTGCGCTAGTGCGCACGCCTATGCATATTACAGAAAACACAAAAATGTTTAGCCCAGTGGTTAAACACACTTGCCTTCGGAGCCTTGGGGCCGGGATGCAAGACCCAGCGCCACCAAAAAAAAAAAAAGAATGGATTTTATCTTACTTATTTAGCGGATGACCGGTCTTAGAATTTCCAATTTCCCTTTTTTTTCTGCTTCATATGAATGGCCAAGCACTGAAAAGCTTAGAAAATGTGCCTGTAAGCGTGAGCGGGCTTCGAAAAATTAATTACAAACGTGTTTTCAAAGCTAGTTCGTCGCTGCTGCCACCGCGCGAGGGGCCGGCTGCCGCCCGCGGCTGCGGTCGCTACTGCGGATCTCTCTGTCGGAGTCGCCGCCGTCGGGAGGTGGCCAAGGTGGCACTTACTCACCAGCGACGAGCTGGTCGACCAGCTTTGGGCCGTCGGCAAACCGAAGATGCCGCCCGGGTCCAAGGACTTCGAGCCGTCACCTGATGCCATCATCATCGACAGAGGGCAGGACGGGGCAGGGGTTAATATAGGGGCTTTATGGGTTAATAAAGTATAGGGGCTTTAGGGGTTAATCCCCTCTCTCCCCGCCCTGCTCGAAACGAAGCGGCCGGACTGACATCAATATAAAGTTTATTCATTCATTCATTCATTCATTCATTCATTCATTCATTCATTCGTTTCCTACTGTACCCTGACGTCAGGACATGACATGAGCTTCTCGTCACGTGCTCGCGCAAGTTCAAACTCATAAATTATACTCTGAAAAGTCTACTGTCGTTAATTTCACCACAATAGATTTATTAATAGAAAAGAAAAGTGAAATCAGTATCGTTTTTAAATTTGGCGCCGAAACTCTCCGCAGGTGGCGTCACAGATTTCAAAGTGTATTTTCGCGACATCCGCTCAGCGAAATTTCATGAAACTCGGTGTGGGCCCACTCGGAGGACAAGACACTTCATTTTTGCCGATTAGGAACTACGTAGCTACTAGTAGACAGGCACGTAGGCAAGCGGGAGGGCAGGGTCCCCCCCCCCCTCCCCTCCGAGATTTGTCCAAATATTGCACAAATCGCCGTTGCGATGTGCAGCGTTGACGGGAAATGCGAGAGCCGCACAGCTTGAGTCGGTGTCGTCTGCTGCCATGTGCTCGGTAATGGCGGCGCATGCCGCGAAAGCGCGAAACCGTATCCCAGAGTTCCGCGGTGTGACGTAGTTGCAAATTTTTTTTCCTTTTTGCCATGGAAAGACTTTCTTTCGAACAATTAGGCCTCCCCCCCCCCCCTCCCCGATAAAAAATCCTGGCTACGTGCCTGCTAGCAGATGCCCTCAAAATCTATGACGTCACGGCGTTTGGTGCAGGAATTTCAGGCTGGCGTCGCCACCCGCATTTTCTTTTTGCGCGTTCTCTCGCTTTCCCAGCGTCTTCTCGCGGCAAGCACATATATATTCATTTTGGTATGGCGAAAGAGTAATTTACTTATACGAGATAGATCGTTGATCTCTTTAGCGTCCCTTGGGCTCATTTACAGCCGCAAACCATCACGAGCAACACCGATGAGCAAGCGTTGATCTATCATCCCTTCTCGCGCATGTGCGGCGTTCGCCTGTTAAAAAAGTAAAGCACGTAATCAAAAAGCTTTCACTATATTCGAAAACTTCACTAGCGTCCGCCGCGGTGAACAGTGGTTACAGTGTTCGGCTACTGACCCGAAGGTGGAGGGTTCGATTCCTAGAGGCCATGTACTGTGCGATGTCAGTGCGCGTTAAAGTACACCAGATGGTCGAAATTTCCGGAGCCCTCCACGACGGCGTGCCTCATAATCATATCGTGGTTTTGGCACGTGGAAACCGCAGATATTATAACCAACATCGCAAGCTCGCATCGTTGGGAAGGAAACCCAAGTTCCCGGGGAAATGAGAAGCTGAACAGCGTTCTTAAGCGTGTCGATATTTTCAAAGGCTATAGAGTCTATATAAAGAGTTTCCAAAGGCTATTTCCAAAGGCTATCGATGCGGGCGGGTTTCGGTGCCGCCATATTGGGATGTTAAAGGGGTACTGACACGAATATTTCAGTTGTCCGTTTTTTGCGTCAAATGAAAGACCAAGTCCTCAAGAGCCTAGAAAAGGTAATGCTAAGCGCGAGTGCGCCCTGAAAAAGTAATTACAGTATGTTTTTAAAAGCTGGTTTCGGTTCCTACTGTACCCTGACGTCACAACACGGTATGAGCTTCTCGTCACGTGCTCGCACAATATATAGTGCCGTGGCTTCGTTGGTGACGCACAAGCAGCCATTTTGGAAGTTTTGATGACGCACAAGCGGCCATCTTGGAAGTTTTGGTACCTAACGTCATCACAACTAGCCATACTGCTGCGTGAAGTCGCCAGAATTTGTACTGTAGCCTGACGTCAAACTACTGTCGATGTCAGTAGGTGCGCCATGGAAAAACTGACTTTAAGATCAAAATAAAATACCTTATCAGCATTCGCTGAGCTTCACACTTGCTCAGAGCCGTCTCTGCATACAGCAAATTTGTATGGTAGAGTAAAATTGCCTTCGAAAAAAGGTTGTGTATTTAACAACAGCGCTTTACGGTAGACACATGCGCATGAACATGGTTGGGATAGCGCATTCGAAGTTTCATGGCCTCATTAATACATCTCTCGATATACAACAATAAGGAAGCATTCGCATAGCAGCCCAAGGTGGCGGCGCCCGTTTGTCTTACGTAAAATCGTCCATAGGCTTATATCTTTTTTCGTTGAAAATGCACCCACAGTTAATTTCATTAAAATGCAAGGAAGATTCCTCCCCGTCCTCCTTTCCCCTGATTCTCACTTCCCTTTCGCATGCACTCCTTGCTATGCTATACTACACGTGGATATGATATACTGTACATGGCTTAATCATATCGTAATCGTATCGTTGTTTTGGGACGTTAAACCCCAGACAATTATTATTATTGTACATGGCTTTGCTATTCTTTACCCTCCCCCTCCTCCATTCCCTCCCCTCACATCACATCCCTCACATCAGTTTGTACAAAATGTCAGCTAACGTCGCTATTTGAGAGGCTGCATGCCTTTCCCATACTTCATATAGATCATTTCTGAAGGGGATCTGACATCAGTGTACGAGATACATATGGATATTGTTCTCCCGGATGACCGAAATCTGGACGCTGATTCTGAAATGTAGACCATGTGGTCAGTTATATAGAAATATAAGTGAAACAAATTCTTGAGACCATTCATGTCTGTGTAGCTTATGAACATACTGTAGCTCACGAACATTGGACAAAGACCGTCATGTGCGGGCCGCAGCTCTGCACATGACGGTCTGCACAAGGTCTGCAGGCCACATGCGGCCCTCGGGCAGCGTATTTGAGACCCCTGCTATAGCTAGACCACAAGAGATAGACTGGAGACGTCTGCAAACAAAGACATGCCAAAATCCAGTACACCTCAATCGCATCTATCCCGGACAGTTTCAGGACTCTAGCGGTAGCTGAAACACGCTCGAACCGTGGGTACTTTTCCTCGGCTAATGTAAACGCTACGCATATATTAAGAGGTAAAGGTCCGTCGGTATTACTTAAACCTTTACGTTTGGCTGAACAGCAATGTCAGTCTCTGACGAAATTTATCAGTACATTCAAGTTTCCGACGTAAAACTAGCGACGCGAGCGTGTGCCTGTATGGGAAAGTCAACACTGTGAAACACGGAGAAATGCTTGACGTCACCAAAATGAGTAAGCGCTTTTGGCTGGAACATCTATGCAAATTCTCTGTGGGAGGGACAGCGATGGCTATGGGCGAAGCCGACATTTTTTTTTTTTCTTAGATTGTAACCGAGTATAGCTCAGAACTTCCAAGACCAAATCCAGGCCATCCAGTAGGACCGGGAAACAGTGGGAATGCTATAGACCTCACCGCGACCGGGTGGTCAGTACGCTGTCAGTCAAGTTTTCACCACAACCACTACCACTACCACGGTTGGAACGAGAGTAGCATTTTCTTCCCAGCTATAATCAAAACTGCAAGCATATATATGCAGACAACTGAGAAACTAAACTGTGAGTCTGTGACAAGAAATGTACAAGCTCATACAACGCAGAAGGAGCTTGACTTACTGCAGTAATACATCTCAGTGGTTGATGGTCTTAATTTTTTCATATAACTTTAGTCTCAATTCTGGGACACGACCGTTTATAAAGCTTTCGCCCCGATATGTTTAAATTTCGCGCACTGAGCACCAGGGGCGTAGCTAGAAATTATTTTCGGGGGGGGGGGGGGGGTTCAACCATACTTTATGTATGTTCGTGCGTGCGTTGTATGTGTGCCTGCCTATATACGCAAGCAAAACTGAAAAATTTCGGGGGGGGGGGGGGGGGGGGCCCAACCCCCCAACCCCCCCCCCCCTTGGCTAGCCCCTGCTGGGCACACCCCTCCATCGCAGCGTTGTTGGTATAATCGCGAGTGACCCCGGTTGCCCCATTGTCCTGCTGCGCCCATGCAACATCCTCTAGAAAAAGGAGGGTGTTGGCCCATGACGCACATGTACGGACATGAAGCTCTGGCTCATCTCGTCAGAAAAAGCTTACACGACAGATTCTCTACGGTCCTAGGGACCGTAGATTCTCTACAGCGTCTACAGCGCAAGGATGTTGCCAGAGCACGAGTTGACGAAATAGTAGGAAACTAGCGCCTCTCCTTGGCTAACCGGCTTTGACAGGCATTAGCAAATGTACTACGGCTATCTTATGGCTACCTCTGGCCTGGCTCGCGATGGCTACAGCTGCTGGCAACAAGTGTACAACAATCATGGCCGCGTCCGGAGCATCGCTCGCGTCGCCACAAAAATGTCCGTGCTGCGTCAGTTCGTTGTCCGGATTTTGTCGTTTCGCATGTCAGTGGAGTCGAACTGACAGAACCCGCCTTGGACTGCGACGTAATGTCTCCGTCGCTGCACGTTATAAGATCAGATGATCCCGTAGCGATGATCCCGTAGCGGCGCGCAGCATACAGTAATATAGTCCGTGCGCGCGCGCCAACGGATTTGTCCCATCCGTGAAACAGAATCCCGTCGCCATGCCCAAGCGTAAGCGCGAGTTTATGTTGGACATATGGGGCGGCCCCCGGAAAAAGCAAGCGTACTTTCCGCAAACTTGCGCTTGGCCAAGAGCTTTTTCTCCGGCTCGAGCATCAACTACCGGACCCGATGCACGAGCGGCGAGGGTCGCCTGTGCGACATCTTCAGAGACCTTAACCTGTGGAACGAGTTCTTCTGGCAGGTGGGACTCGAACTGAGGGAGCTCACCCCGGGTCAACTCTTTCTCGTCGAAATGCACGGTGCGTACGTTCCCCTAGAGATGCCCGAACAGAAGCACGAGGCCGCCACGCTCCTGCATCGCCTGCTGACGCTACACCGCTGCATCGTTTCGGTGGACCTGAACGGCTACATATTCAAGGGCCACCACCAACTCATATGCGATGCGCTGCGAAAGAGCCCCAGCATTCGGAAGCTCAAGCTGTGCCTACTGACCATGAACACGTACGCTTCGCAGAGCTTCGCAGCCGCGTTGCCGCACCTGAACCACCTCCGGGAGCTGGAGTGCCGGCAAGTTCACTTCGATCGCACCTTCCTCGACGGCCTTTCTGAGTTCTTGGCAAACACCGAGTCGCTGACGACTCTCACCATGAGTCACCTTCACATCGAGCGCGAAGACGCGGTCGTCATCCTCCAGGGACTCAAGCGCAACAAGACCATCACCACGCTGTCCCTCAACACCTGCATTCTGAGCCCGGTCTCGTCCCGGTGCGGCTTCATGTTCGCCGACTACCTGCGCGAAAACCAGACGCTGCACACGCTTAGTGTGACGTCACGTTACCTTAAGAACGTCATCGAGCTGAGGCTCATCATCCGGGCACTGTTCCACAACCGCACACTCTCCGAGCTCAACCTGATCCGGTTCTCCCTGGACAACGAAAACATCCAGCTCATCACCCGGCTACTGGGTCAGAACAAGACACTCAGGAGGTTCCACATGGTCGGCTGCGTCTGGTATGAGCGCGCGCCGCAGTGCTGCATCAACTCGAAGATGCAGCACATGGAGAACTTTGGCAACGTCTCCAGCCGGATCCGACCCTGGCTGGTGGCTCTGACCGAGAACAAGACGCTCGACGAGCTCACCCTGGACATGTCCTGCTTCAACTCGGACGAGTGTCGGTCCTTCTTCAAGGCACTCGCCTCCAATGCTTCCCTTAAGAAGATCACCGTCGAGCGTCTCCGGCGCAAGGACGTGGCCGAGATATGTCGGGCCCTCCGGGAGACTGGTATGCGAGAGCGCTTCTTCCTCGGCATCCACCATGTCATCCAGGACCCAGTTGCAACGCTCACCGAGTGCAAGGAGCTGTCCCGCATCAGTGTCGACTCAACCATCCTGCATGACTTCGACCCGCTGCATACCACGCTGTGCCTGCTGCCCTCGTGCAGTCACGTGACGTCACTCTGCCTGAGGGTGAGCCAGGAACTGTTCAAAACCGGGTGAGCTCCCTGATTGCGCAACATCACGGGCACGACTGTGCTCCGCGAGCTGGAGCTGACCTTCTTCTTTGACTCCGGGAGCTGGAACGCCGTCGACCGGCCTGAGCGGGCGCTGGTGCAAGCGCTGTCCGTCAACAAGGGCATACGCCGGCTCTTCATTGGGGGCCTCTGCTTCGACGAGACCGAAACCGGGATGCTGGCCGACATGCTCCAGCACAGCCGGACGCTCTGTGACCTGTCCTTCTACCCGGACGACTACAAGTCGGCCGTCCTGCTGGTGCGCAAGCTGTCGCCCAGCTTCTCCACAAACTACACGCTCCTCAGCATGCGCCTGAGCAAGCGGCGCGAGCTTGGCGCCGACTGGTTCACCGTCGCGGATGTGGTGCGGCGCAACTTCTCGCTGGTGACGCGCGCGGCCCACTTTGTCGCAGGGACGAGGCACAAGTACTGCGCGGCAGCCGCCGAGCAGGTGCACTTCAACCCCGGACTGGTGACGAAAGTGCAGGAGCTTGCATCCGTCGACGAGGGCGAGGCCGCGTTGCGGATCAAGAACAGTCTCAAGAGCTTTTCCGAGCTGGATGAGTTCATGCGCATGGCAGGGGTGGTGAAGGAAAGCGTGGCTTGCCACAGGCGTGATGATGGTCAGACGCAGTTGGTCGACCTCGGTCGGGACTGCTGGTTGTGCATACGGCAGTACCTCAAGGTGGGCGACATCCTGGATCCGCAGTAGGCGTGGCTTTTGTTCATGTGCCGTAGATAAGTGGAGTGGGTTCGAAGTTGCGTGCCGTCGAGCTGTGCCGCTTTTTGCGCACCAGCACTGCACACCTGCCTTGTGTACAGGTACATAGCACTTCCTGACGGCTGGTGCAGGAGCCGACTTTTGGCCACTTTTTCTGCATGCGTAGCCAATCCAAACAGGAGTTCCGCACTTTTGCGCCATGATTTGGAGACCGGATGCATTCAAATCGTGTTTCTTTGCTTTCACAAAGTGACAGAATAGCAGTAGTGTAAATTGGCGACCCTTCGAGGGCACTGTTATTGAATCGTTGAAGTTTTTGCATGCGGTAGTATTGAGTGTAGGTGTAGACGTTTTCACTGTGGTGATGGTAACGGCAATGGCTGTGTACTGCTGCAACTTGCCGTGAATCAGCCATTGTCTCGACGTGCGTGGCCTGTTACGTCTCGTTGTCACAGGCAGAGGCAGTTAGTTTCGGTTCCTTTTTTTTTTTGAATCCTCACCATAATATTTTGCCTCAACATGTGTGTAGACTGTGTGCCATTGTAATCACTATCCTCGGCGTTTCTTTAGTCTGAATGCTTGTCTACGCGACCCAGTCGTTGGCTAATGTTTCGAGGCATGTGAAAAACGTTGTTTGAATGGAAGTTGGTTTACACTATTGTTAGTGAAGGACAAAAGCTTTCTTTTTCTTGCAGAACACTTGCATCGATTGTTGGCACCTGTTTTGTTGGGAACAGTTTAATTTCCTCGTGCAACGACATGCAGTCGCCCCCCACGCTTTCTCCATGGCGGCTATGGTCGATTAGAACCTAAGAAATAATGTTAACTCCACCAACAGCCATCGCTGTCCCCCACAGAGAATTTGCATGAATGCTCCATACAATAGCGCTTACTCACTTTCATGGCGTCAAGCGCTTCTCGAGTGTTTCAGAGAGTTGACTTTCTCCATACAGACACATGTTTGTGTTGCTGGTTTTAGGCTGGAAACTTGAACATCCTGGTAAATTTCATTAGAGATTCTGACAGGCTGGAAACTTGAACGTCCTGGTAAATTTCATTAGAGATTCTGACATCGCTGCCCAGTCAAACGTAATGTTCTAGGTCAGTGGTTCTCAAATTGGGGTCTGCGTATGCCAGGGGATCAGGGAAGGCATTTTTAGGGGTCTGCGAAACCCATCCCCATAAAAACAGAACAAAAAAACGTTTTTTGGAGCCACACTATGTCCTGTGACCGCAGCCCCTTCCGATTTTTTGCATGCTTCACCGCGTAACAACCTTGCATTGCGGCAGATCCGACTTATGTTTCCCCTTTTCCATGAGATGGCTGTAAAGCTTTTGCTGCAGTTTCCCATGACATATGCATGCAAGCATGCTTTTTCCAGGCTTGCATATTTGAAGCTTAAACATGGCTAGAAACAGGTTGACTATGGCTCTCGACTGCACAACTTATTGACAAGCTGTTGCGATTGAATTGGGGTGGCACTGTAGTTTGACCATTCTTTGCCAGGGAGAAACAAAAGGCACCTATTTCACAGTGAATGTTGTGTTAATTTATGACCCCCCCCCCTTTCTTTTCAATGCAAGGGGTCCCTCATCACTTCCACCAGTCTACAAGGGGTCCTCGAAAAATACATGGCTGGGAAACACTGTTCTAGGTAGTAACGACAAGCCTTTAGCTCTCAATATGCCTAGTGTTCACATTAACCCAAGAAAAGTACATACGGTGGTTTGAGCAGAAACCAGCTAGCACGACTGTCTTTCACCTGCCCTTTTGTGTGCGGAACTTAAATTTTTTTTATTAGGTGCCGCTATTGTGATCGTCACTATTGAGAGGCTAACATTTCGTTACTGAGGTAGAGTGAAACAGTCGTTGCCGTGGTGTTTGGCCTGGAGTTTAGAGCGAGTTCTGCAGCTTCCTCCGGTGCATTCTCTAAGAATTGCAGTAGGACGTGGACGGTTCCTACAAAGATTGCAGACGCAAGTCTCTAAATTTGTCAGTCCAAAGACTGCAGACGCAAGTCTCTAAATTTGTCAGTCCAAAGACTGCAGATGCAAGTCTCTAAATTTGTCAGTCTGGTATCGTGGAGTAGGGATGACAAATGAGGATAATTAAGCTCTGTCGGTTGATTAATAGGGATGACAAATGAGGATAATTAAGCTCTGTCGGTTGATTACTACCAAAGCAGCAAAATGGCTGCTTTTACTATGGTAGAATGTTGGGAAAGCCTGAAAAGGACGCAAAAAATGAAAAAAAAACAATGGCAAGGCACTGATGATCCTGCACAGCCTGCCGCGACATTGTGAAGTTCAGTAGCACCTGCTCAGGCTTTGTTAAGTGGTCTAACAACGAACCTGTATAATCGCTAGGCTGAAGCACCAAAATTTGTCTGTTCTGTGCACCGAAAACTCCTAGTGCGTATGCGCCACAGCAATTCGGCAAGCCCCACTACTCACCATTGGTCCATTAACACGTAGAATAGTGCACAAGGACGGCAAACACCGATTAAGATTTCTGGACATATATAGCCAATTATTGAGAAAGACTTTAACGAACCGTCGGGATTAACCTAGTGAAAAGACCGGGGCCGCACGTTTCAGCTTCAGCTGGTTAACCGTCTGTACGTCTTGCTTGGGCGGGTGATCTTTTTTTGACAGCGGAGCTGTTTAGGCTTTTTGTTTCTTGTGCCAGAAAACTAAGCTGCGCCTAGCATGTCCAACGCAATAACATGGCGTGCGTGCGCTCTCTTCGTCCTCTTCTTGACATTAAATGACAGTTTGGTCCTGGTGACGTACATTAGAGAAATGAATATAGTTATAGTACATTTTTCTGTATTGCCTAGCAATTTGGCGGAGAATAAGGCTGTGGCCAGCACACCCATTAAGGTTGACATATATATGCAGCGTAGGCGTTTCTTCAATGCGTGTGCCTTCTGAAAAAAAGAACCAAAGAGAAGCACAGAACAGATAGAGAAGAGAAAGGAAAGAAAGAAATAAAGGAACAGTCAGGAACAGAGGGATGAGAGGACCTTGGTAATTAAGATCACACTAATTAAGACTATGTTAATTAGGACCGTGCTAATTAAGATCTTGCTAATAATCTAGGTCATGCCACAAACTTCACTGTTAGTCCAGCATTGCACCACTAGTGCACACCGTTTGCCCTGTTTTTTTTTTTTCTACATTATGTACAATGCTGCTATCTAAAGGAGGGGGACTTCACGTAGTAGGTTTTGAGAAAGGTTTGTTGCAGCAAAGCAGCATGAACAGAAAAAAAAAGATTTCTTAGAAGTTTGCATTGTCGCACTGACATGTCGGCGGTAAACGTTTCTGCTCAAAACTGAAGTAAAGGAAGGGAACACCAATCTTCATTTTCTCTTCTGCTGTAGTTGGTTACAACGTTAGATATAAGCTCTTCCCACAGTTATCACTGTCGCACCTGTCACCGCTCGAAGCGAGGTAGGAAAACCTTTGCACATAAGCATCACAAACACAGGGTGGCTCGCAATCAAAGGCGCCATTCTGGAATTGGCTACCAATCTTTCAACTCTTTCCCTACCGTAGAGAAAAGAAAATTGCACCAAATTTCCAAGAAAATTATTGTTCGCTCAATTTGTAGTTTTTTTTTCTGATAAAATGGTACCATTATTTCAATTCAATGAGGTTCCTTTATTTCATTAATTGCATAAAGGAAGATAGCTCGAAGATGGCTTCACTGCATGGCAATACAATGAACAACAATAAAAGAAAGTTGAGGCACAGCATGGACAAGTGTGGTCATCTAATGTCGAGAAACACAACTATGATGCGTATAGTCGTCGTCGGTCATTTTGGTTCAAAATCTCATGACTATACTTGTCATCGGGAGGGAAAGGGTTAAAATTCATCTTGCGAAAAGCTAAATAACTGGCAGCCATGTCATTTGGCAAACGTTGTCATAGTACTGAAGAGAACGTATGTTGAAAATTTCATTGAGATAACTGAACATCAAAAAATCACCATTGTTCCCTTTTATAAAAGGGGTACTGACACCAATTTTCGAAGGCAAGTTTACTCTGCCAAACAAATCTCCTGTATATAGAGAAGCGTGTGAAGCTCGGTAAATGCTAATATTTTATTTTGACCGATTTTCACGTGGTGCACCTCCCGAGATCGAGACTTTGTGACGTCAGGCTACATTTAGCTTCATGCATCAGTATAGCTAGTCCGCAATTACATCAGGTACCACAAACATTCAAAGTGGCCACTTGTGCATCACCCACGGAGCCACAAAGTGAAGCGGCCGTGGAAACATTGCACTATCTTGCGTGAGCATGTGACAAGAAGCTCGTACCGTGTCTTGACATCAGGATACAATAGGAACCAAAACTAGCTTTCAAGAACATATCTTAATTAATTTTTCAGGGTGCACTCACGCTTACCAGTACGTTTTGTAGGCTCTCGAGGGCTTGGCCTTTCATTTGACGCAAAAAGAACAACTGAAAAGGTTCGTGTCGGTGCCCTTTTAAGGTGCCACTGTAAGAACAGATCCCGTGTCAAACGGCCCACGTGTTCTCGACTAGCTCGACGTAATCACTCGCAAGTAGGTGTCTGTGTTTGGATTTGCCGTGTTATTGACCATGTATTCTTTTTGCAACTTGCCTCGTCCCCGGGGACGATTTGTGTTTTGTGAACTCTGGATCTCGCCCTGCTGCTTTGTTTTGTCTGTAGTATTTGTGGCATCTTAGTGCATGATTACATGCTGGGGATGTTAGTCAGCATTGCACGAAATGCGCTGTGTTGTGAGGGGCAGTCAGACAGCACGTAAACATTGCCAAAATGTAGTCGCAGCGCTTGGCAGTGAGGTACTGGACATTATGGACCGCCTGCGTGCATGGTCGTTCTTAGCAATGGCAATTGCCTGCCACTTCCACTTAGCCCTTTGCGACATGGCATCCTCGTTTGGAGACGCGACTGATACCCCTGTCACACGGCACATTTAATGTCATTTGCAGTAAATGATATTCAAACTGAATGTCATGGCGACCTTGTGCTCCTGGTCTACACAGGTGTACAAAATAGCATTCGCCATTGATGTCGATGTTTGCTGCCACTTCAGTGCACTTTCTGCTTCTTATTATTCTCCGCTGACGAAACTGCTGAGTTTGCTTCCGTGGCTTGCAGATATCGCGTGCGGAATCGCGACCTTGATGCTGCAGTGCCACTTACCAAAACTACATGGGGGAAATGAAAAAGGAGGAAGAACAGACGAGTGTTTGTAAACGTGGCCGACGGGGTGTTGGTGTCAAGCTGGAGTCTGGGAACAAGAATATGGTTTCACAAGATGCTTCAACTATAGTGCTGCATGTCAAGAAAAGTTATTGAAAAGTTAACAACAGCCACTAATAAGAATCTTAACATTGACTACATTTTGCTTTAAGTTATCGATATTGTAATTTTCTTGCAAAGATTACATGTCGCGCTTGCATGCAGTTCGGGAAATGCATTCAATGAGAAAATGCCATTAACTCTGAATGTCGTTCACTATGCCCGTGTATCAGCAACAAAACTGGCATTAACACCTAGTCGCATTCCCTGTGAATGACATTACGTGTGCCGTGTGACAGAGGTCTTACTTTTGCCATTTCTGTGCACTATTGGCAAGGAAGAGACTGCGAACACTGAGCTAGTTGTAAATTATGCATTCTTGTCGCTTAATGTTCCGTCACTTCTGGTTGAAATACTTTGCCATGCACGATCGCTTTGGTGAAGGCAGTGCCGTGTTTAACGAAACATTCGACGTCTGGCGTTTCAGGAGGAATTAAAAGAAATTTTTGTGCCTTTTTGGGAATGCTCGCTGCCAGCAGATAACTATTCCTTGTAATTTGAGTGGGTCGTCTTATGAAGAAATATGCCATGACTGACTGTACAATGACTGGATAATTATTTACATTGTAATTACAATTAATTGCTGTGAAGTGTACAATTTATTCAAACACTTCCACTTGCTTTGAATTTGGTCTCCAGAACCTTGGCATCAAGTTATGTAAATTTCACGCATTTGTAGACAGTCAATCATAATGTGTGTCGTAAAGGGTTAACGGGCTCCTAAACCACCCAGAGGTCAAAATTTGGTTGTGGCGTTGCAGTTGTGCACGAGTCTACAGCGTACACTGGCAGAGTTGCACGCGCTTTCTCGTTTCGCTCTTTCCTTCACTAGGCTGCGTTCGTCGGCTCGTCTATCCACCTCTCCGAGTGCCCTTCCTCAGCGTCCGAGGTGGAAACGCAAGAAGTGCGTGCATCTGCTAGCAGAAAACAGGCTCTTTTCACAAACTGGCAGCGTTTCTTGCTCGCGACGTCACCTATTCATATAGGTGATGTCATGACGGCTGTTGTCGATAGAGGAAAGGCACGGAGAGGAGCACGCGAGCGTCTGTTGGTGGTTTAGGGGCCCTTTATCTTGATAGCCTCGAAAAAGCGTATTTCGTAACAATGAGATGACCGAAGGATAATATAGGTGCTTGACTTGATTGTGATGCGTCACGCCATAAACCCAACCGATTTTAGAATAACGAGTTGAAACTGTTGGTGATTTCTGCGCTAGCACTAAACGGCTACGAAATGAACTTTCTGGGCGAGTATTCTGCCTGGATCTACAGTCTTGCCTTTGGCGTGTCCTTTCTCATGCTGGAAAGTAAAGAACACGATTGTGAGAGCTTATTCTCTTTGAGTGCGAGTGATATTGAACTGGCATCAGACAAAAAAATGAAATGAACCCTTCAACCCCTTGAGGCGCAATGACCGTATATCTGGACGCAACAGTTTTCGCCAGTCCTTTGGACTAGTGGCCATGACACAGTGAGATACATTACGCACAGGATGAATTGAACCTTCTTCATAACCGCTGCGTCTTTCCTTAACCTCAGTGTCCACATGTTCGATGGCTCGGTCGACGTGCCGCATTCCAAGACCAATGTTAAAAATATTTTTCGTTGCTCTAAATGAATACTACCAAAAACAAATTGCGCATGCATTTTGAGCCTACGATTTTACTCTTTTTAGGTTTAAATAGAACATGACTGACTGCAGAATAATTAAACGTATAATTACACACTGATTAGGATTAATGACTAAAGTTTGCACAAAACAACATGTTACTTCATTTTCTTTCTTGGAATGTAATATGGAGTGCTATACAATTAAATTGTGCGAACTTAATGAAAACCAGCAGATAATGAAGCCAAGGAAAGTATAGCGGACGTTAATTGTACTGTTTTAGGTGTATTGTAGCAATTGTGATGTAGATGTGAAGAAAGTAAAGTGGACAAAAAGACAACTTGCCGCCGGCACCTACACCTACAACCTTCAAATTTCGGAAATAACGCGCCTGATGCTCTACCCATTGAGCTATGGTGGCAGTCGTCCTCTCGTCCACTTTATCGGGTATTAATGTGCATGCAAACCCGGGAGTGTTAGCACAGCTCGTAGCCATGACAGGGAGTGTGGAACACTCTTTCTTTGCCAGCTGGCATCACGTAGCATGTGAACCTTTAATGAGCAAACAGCTGACCAATAAGCCGTCGGATACTAGCTGAAGGCATCAAGTCTGCTGGTTTTCATTAAGACTGTGTTAAACAAAAGAAATGAGCCCTCAAAATTCCCTTCATTCATTGTGCGAACTTGACACCTTTGCAGACAGTCGATCATCATTCGCGCCTGAAGGGGTTGAAGAGAAAGTGAACTTCTCAAGGGTTTAAATGCGTAAATGACGGACGACGAGATTGGTTCGTCCAGTGCTTTTTCGTTCTTCATTCAGGCGCATAGACAACGTGAATTGCTGTGATGCTCCGCACTTCTTATAGATGATGTGTGTGCATTTTACACTAGTTTGTGCATAACATCCGATATTGCTAGGAGCCACTGAAAAGTAGAGTGCATGGAATTTTTGTTTTGTTGCCAGCCGTATATTTTCAAAATGCTATTTTCTGTTGCAAGTGCGCAGGCTGAGAGTCGTGCTGAAAAGAAAAATTGTGAATCGGAGGGTTGAGCTTCTTCGACTGCGAGTGATTTTGGACAGGCCTTTAACGACATCGGCAAGGCCACTGTGCGCGGGGAAGTTTCCTCTCGTAACTGTGTAAAAACATTTTTTTTGTGATCAACTTTCTGACAAATTTTTCATGCTGGAAAGTTAAGAACACGATTGTGAGAGCTTATTCTCTTTGAGTGCGAGTGACATTGAACTGGCATTGGACAACAGTGATGTGCATGTGAAGACCCTCTTCGGTAGTGTTGAAATCTGTAATAATTTTTTTTATAGCAATCTCTAACCCTGTGACAAATTTTTTTTTAGTACTATTGTGTTGTCTGTTTGCATGCAAAAAAAGAGTTCCCGCTTTTTTGCGAGCTTATAAAATTTATTTACCGTCCTTAAGGGGATTAAAATTGTGGCTTGTGTTTTGATGGGGGGTCAGCACATCATTCTCTTGGTTTGTGCTTGCGTGAGTTTTCCCACTTGTACGTGGTTTATTAACAATAAAAAAATCTTTCAGTCGTGAGTTTTGGTGCCCGCGTTTTGTCCTCTTTCCTCTTGGTCCGGGCATGTTTCATTCATTCTGTACGTGTGGGATGAGCGACATTCTTCAATCCACATGCATGCTCACATTCGCTGCAACTTTGAATACTTGCAGGCTGCAATGCGCGCGTGCGTGCGCGCGCACGCGCACACACACACACACACACACACACACACACACAAGAAAACAAGAGGCTCTCAGTGACAAAAGTTTCACAGTACGTTTATTTGCCAGATTCCTCACAAGGGGGGTTGTTGGCTAAACAGATCAACCCTGCTGACGGGAGGTGTGGCTGTATAAATCACTCTCGGTGTTCTAGAAAGATACAGAGACAAGTTTGATACGCCCTCGCGCGCGTCGGTACCAGTCGAAACGTTGGTACACAGTACAGAGATGTGAAACTCCAAAAGAAAAGCATCGTGTGGTTTGCAGTGCTAGGTACGGTGGCACCGCCTAGGTGTGGGCTGCATGAAGCAGTGACATGCAATGCGACGTTTAATGGTGATCAAGGAAGCATAGAAAGTGAACTCTTCCTTTCAATAAATTCGAGCAAAAATGCAACAGTACTAAGCCATGATTCAATTCCTGTAAGGTGAAACCAATCTAGCGCCAAATTTTCCCCTAGTAAGCTTGCCAAGGAACACTACCGAATTCCGAACATCTTGTTAACGGACAAAATGTTCGGCAACTTGTTGTACGGCCTGCGAATAGAATGAACTAAATGTTTACACTGTCTCCGAGCCCAATTTGGACAAAGCCGGAGTGACATATTTGCTTTGTCATTGTTTCGAAAGTTGCCAAAGTATAGATGACGCAGCGCTTTCACTGCTTCATACCATGTAATAAAATGGGATTAAAAAAAAGCCCCCAAGAAAAATAATCGCTGGGGTTTGATGTGCCAAAACCACGATATGATTATGAGGCACAGCTTATTGGGAGCCTTAGACCACCCGGTGTTCTTTAACGTGCACCTAAATCAAAGCACACAGGTGTTCTTTGCATTTTGCCCGCATCTAAATGCAGCCGCCATGGCCGGGAGTCGAACCCACGCCCTCGAGCTTAGCAGTGCGACACCTTACCTGCCAAGCTACCACGGCGAGTTCACAAGAACAGCTAGTAGTAGATATGCTAGTGGTTTAAAGACAGTTCGAACTTGTTCAGCCATGATATCTGCGGCAATGCTCCAAGAAATTTCTTGGGGTCTGTGCCATGTAAACTTGAGGATAAGAAGCTTATGGACCACTCAAGCATGAGCTAAGAAAAACACACAGCCCTTGGTATATGTGCCAATATACGGCCATTTTGAACGCACAGAGCGTCCCAATCACTGGGCATCATGCACGGAACAAAAGAGTGGCTCGAGTTGGTCTGCGATCTGTTTGCAAAAATTCTGTCCAGAAACACGATAAATAGCGTTACTTTTCAGCACGGACAATGCTGATCGATATCTGCATGCGTCTTTTAGTTGACTCATGGCATTGCAAACTACCGAAAGCCAAAAGGTACTGTTTTATTTTGCGCTTAGACAAGGGTGTGCCTCACACACAATGCCACCAGAGACTTGCACCTGTCTGAGCCTTGCAATGACTGCCTCATTTGTGCCCGCGCAGCCACTGTAATATGTGGCTTGGCTCATGGTGATTGATGAGGCTAATATGACTGCAATAACTTACCTCATTTGCAATACGTTTATTCAAAGTACTCTCTATAACTACACCACACTGCTATTTAGCAAGTGTTGCCTAAAACAAGTAAGTTGTGCCTACTGATTCATCTATCGATTTAGCGTCACTTGCAAAGCACACTCTTCTTTCCTCTGTAGCAGCGTAGGGCCGATTTGGTGCTCCATGTGCTAGGGAGAACTTGCTCATAACAACACGAAACCTGCCCGTACGACAGGTGTACCAAGTGTGGCACATACATTACCAGTTAACAATGTCATGCACACAAATTCCTTGCAAGTACCGCACACGCAAAAAAAAGGTCATGCTGAATAGTATGCAAGCATTCACGAGACGTACCCTGTGTACGTCGGATTAAAGTGGTCCACAGGCTTCCTCCACCAATGGCAAGCTGTCGCTTAGTTAAGCACGAGTAACGACGGCACCACCAAACTCGTTAAAACGCTGTGTGAGAAACCCAAGCGCGCCTGCTGCCCAATCGGCCACACGCACCACATCCAACACTCGCGACAGACGTAAGTATACGCAGGTAGATGGCGTAGAAGTGACTACCCGAGCGGCAAACCTGAAAGCGCGCGGGAAGTAATCAGCAACAGCATGTCAATAAACTACGGCAACAACAGCAACATATTATATATATATAATATATATGTATATGTGTGTATATATATATATATATAGAGGCATAAAATATGTGACATACCCAACATCCTCACAAAAAGAAAGGGAACGTACAAGGGTAAAAAAAAGCAGATTCCGTCCACTGCCTTAACGACGGAAGAGTTCTTCACGTTAGGCCATCATTTTTCTCCTTACACGACGAGCGAAGCACTGTACAAAAATGAAAAAAAACAAACATGGTATTCGTTGCACAAACAAATTAGAACAAGAAGCGGGACACTCGAAAAAAAGTAAAAATCACAAGGCGTACAAAAACTCGAAGGGTCAATGTACAATACGACCAAAGCGCGCAACGACATGGTGCCAAATAAAACAACCCGGACAGCGTGGATCGAGCTTGTCTAGAGCAGTCATGTAGCAGACTTGGTCCGTCTTGCTTGTGAGGCAAAGCACAGATAACGTATTGCGCTATTTTTGCCCTATGTCAGCGGCTATGACGGTGCCCAGATGATGTGCACCAAGTGGCTGACCCCAGCGAGGGAAATTACCCTGGTAGGTGACAAAACGAGCAAGAAAAATCCTTGTACTCACGGGTGATTGGATCCTCAAAAAGAACTGATCGAAAAGAATTATCATGCGCAAATTCTTTCATTTTTGAAGGCGACCTGTTTTTCACCGGAATAGCATTGGTGTCACCGAATTCATCGCTCTGTACAGGAGGTGCTAGCAACCTGTATTACAAATCACTCAAGTGTTGTTGCCAATTCTACACCGGAGATGTCTTGCCTCATCCAATTTCGCACGCTAGGCATTATTCTCAAATGAACACAAAGCAGCGGTGATTACTCTATAACGTACAGTGACCATGTGACGCGACACGAGGTCACTGCCAGGGCCATTCGGTCCTGCACTTTGCCACAATACAGCGAAGCATAGCCATGCAACACGCGTGCTCCACGCTTTTGCAATCAACTGTGAACCCGGCGCAAATTGTTAGGCAATGCTAGCACCGTTCTTGGCCGGCTGCTTGACAATTCCGGACAAGCGCGATTCACGCTTCGCAGACAAAACGCGTCCGTCTACAGCTCGTTTATGATTACTATCGTGATTATCTCTAAGCCCGGTCGTGTCTGTACTCGAATTGGTGGGTGAAACGTACCAGTAAAATGAACAATTGCTGCATGGAAGACGATCCTAAAAGGACAAGCCTGAAGAGACAATACGGACAGACGGGAAACAAACACACATACGGAAACGGCAACACGGCGTGTTTGTCAGTCCACGCCCGCCATCTGCATATCAGCGTTCCACCTAGTCGCCGCAAGAAACAATCTCTGTAAAAACACAGGATGAAACTGAATCACAGACTCCTTTAATCACACAAACGTACCACTTGCTAAGAAGACAAGCAGCTCAACGCTAAACGTAAAATATAACATATAGAACCATTTGCCGCTAAATGATTTCCAACACACCAACGCATCTCGCAGACTTAGGAATGTAACGGCAGCTATCGGCCAGCAGTGCTGCGACCAAGCCTAAATATATAATGATAATGTAATGAGCACTAGCACCCGTTATCTCTGCTCTATATTAGTTGGTAATAATAATCTCAAATATTATAAGTCATGTGCCAAGCAGAGAACTGCGTCTGATCTGCCACTAAAGAAGTGTAATGCCTCGCAAGTCAACAGTCAGACCTTAACTTGGTACAACCACGATTGTGATGTCTTACAGCACTCGTGGGCCCACCTACCAGCAAAAAAATAAAAAATAAAAATAAAATAATAATAAAAGAAAGGAACAGTGTTAGGACAGTCAGAGTTAACTGGAACAGAAAAAGTCACCCCGTCGCAGATGTTTCAATTCAAGGTGACTTGTTACAATTGGAGCTTGATATAATGAATACAGATATAACGAAGTAAATGAAGAATAGTCTTGTCATCAACAACAGCATTAAGTATATGCCTTTATAACAAATTTCCTGATGTAACAAAATTATTTTCATGTCAGACTTCATTATGATGAGGTCTGACTGTACAATTTGGGGTTACAGCCAACCAAGAGGCGTCAGTTGTTAATTGCTGTAATAACAGCAATTAAAATGCCACAGACACATTATATGTGCTATATTTATGTTTAGATTTATGGCAAAGAGAGATCACTACCTTTCTGTGATAAATACCTAGCATTATTAACCTTTTTTATTTCATTAATGAGAAATCGTTACTTTTAGAAAGCCATGCACATTTATTAACTGTAATAAAGATTGCTGTTACTGCAGAAAAAGTAAGCTTTGCAGTTTAATGTTACCTGAGAAAGTAACTGGTTGCTGGTAATGCTCTTATTAGTGACTAGTTACTGTACAATGCTGCGTCACCGCCACAGACACGAAAGATTATACAGTTTAGGAAAAGTTCCCTATTTAGCAAAACAACTCTTCAAAATTCCTGTAAGCCAGGTTTTGACAAGGCTGAACCCCCACTGACACTTTCAGATCTACAAGTACGGTGCCAACAGCCACCATAATAATTTCGTAAAATGTCCGGCTTAAGGAAATATGCCGCAGCTCCATCTAATTCAGCCACGCGCCTTAAGCCCTTTATCGAGATTTACCCATTCGAATGACCTAAGCCCATTCCCATTCGACCCATTCGACTGACATACGGCTATGACCTTCCCAACTCGGTGAACGACTAGCCGGGCAAACAAGCTTGTACACAGAACTACAAAGATAGATTTGCAGTTGTTACATTCTCTCTCTAAGTGTGACTAAAAGGCCTGCGGCTCTGTCCAAATTAGTAAAGTTGAAGGTTAACCCAAAGGTGCTAGATGGCCAACAACACGCATACACTGCTGAAATGCGACACAGAAATGCAAGAGGCTACACATAAGTATAGTTTAAAGATTTACTTAATTAAACATTGTACTGCATGGCTGCAACAAGGTTTGTTGGCCTGCCCAACTTTTTTTTTTTATATTAAATATTTAGGCACTGATCATCACACCTGCCTAATTAGGTGCACTGAAGCTTACTGTCACACAATCCTGACTTGGGTGTTTCTCAATTTATGAAGCACTATCAATAATAAGAATAACGACAAAGTGCTTTAGCAAAATATGAGGATTTCGGGTTCGTTAATATCGCGGTTAAGCTTTATGAGTGAGGCCGATAAATACCAAGAAACGTGAGCGAATGTGAACACAATTTATACGTTTCCACCTCAAGTAATGACCACAATTAGGACCGTGTAAGTATTGCACTGAAATAAACGTAATAATGATAACAAGCGCTTTAACAGCAAATCTCGCTGAAAGTTTGTTTAGCACATTGTTGAGCTTAGCATACGTAATGAGATTGGTATGCTAATACGTTTCCGTATAGCTCAATTGGACTTCATTACGAGCTGTGAGCACCTGCGATGACGTAGCAGCTGCTCACATAGTCCCAGCACAAATGCGCTTATCGAATTTTTTTAGCTTTATCTGATTCAACACAAAAGAGGCCCTGGTGCTAAACCAAAGTTCTTAAATGCAAGGGAGTGCCTAACAAGCCTAGCACAACCAGTGTTGTCTACATTTCACACGAAAAACCTAGGAGAGGGGAACCAGAAAAGTGTAAAAAAAATGCCATTGCCCTTTTACTAATTCGGTGCTACGGGGTCGTCATTTCTTTACCATGGGTACATGAAGTGCTTTAGAGAGTTTCAGTAATCCATTCCTTGACTAAAGACAAGCGAAACTGCACTGGAAAGACTCGGTCGTCACCGCCACAAGCCCCTCTAACACCGGTTCATGGAGAAACTGGCATTTGAAGTGTCGTCAAGGAGGATTTCAACCCCACTGAGTCATCACTAGATTGTCTAGCGTCCGAGTTTTCCCTCACTACGAAAGGCCAACAATGCTCTAAAGTCGGACAGTGCCCGAAATCTTGACCTAGGCCCGCGGAATGTGGACGAACGTGACTCTAACGACTCATGTGATGCTGAATGGAATGCATCTTTCAGTGCAGGGCACAAACTTAACATTTCAAATGGTAAAAAAAAAAAGGAAGTCGGCAAATAAATCTTGATCTCGGCTAAGCTGCGCTAAGTGTAAAGCCGTGTACCATGAAAGCTTAACAGGCTTGCTTTCGCTCATGATGAGTCACAAGACAACACCCGCGTCAACTTGGCAACACGCACGTCAAACCACTGATACAAATCGGTTTTAAATGTGACAGTAGCGGGCTGTGCAGAAATGTGCGCGGAATTAAAAAGCAAAAACAACATTGCTGCAAGTTTACGTGCACTTGGAAGCACCATATAAGTGTATGCCTTTAAAAATTATTAGCGCGGTCACACAAATGCCAACTGGAAAATTGTCCTCCCCTTGTTTACTTATTAACACTCAGGACCAATTAGCATTGTCGTTTGCGATCATGATGCAGGAAAGTTGCTGGACAAGAGCAGTCAGAGAGTTGTTGAACCACGAGTTCCGTCTGCCGAGCACTCCCACGTGATAATCCAGCCTTAATCGCATGCCCAATCGCATGCCCAACTCCCTTGCCTTTCGAATTAAGATTATATGACTAAGCGCAAGGAAAAGTGATCGACCGTAACTAACTGCAGTCACAACAAGTTACAGTGGGTGATCTCAGCCCGCTTGTATGCACAACAGCCATGTTTAGCCAAGAAACTAAATTTATATCAATGCTGTCATGCTTAAATAACCTGCTGTCATGCTTAAATAACCGTTGTTAGGCCTAACATTTGGTTGAGCCTAACTTGGCCTGGGCCAAAAGTTGTTAGGCCTAATGTTTGGCTAAGCCTAATCACCTTAGGCCAAAAGTAGGCTTCAGAAATGTGATGAGTAGCATATTTATCTGAGGCACTACTTGAAGTTCAAGTTTTTAGGTGTAGGCTACAACAGTGTGGCTACATTTCAGGCCACACCACAGTCCAGGGCTATATGGAGTTGGTTGGCAACCGAAGTGGTAATGTTCTTGAAGTGAACGTCAAACAGCAAGGTGATGAAGGTAAGCAGGCAGTACAATGTCCATGTGATGGAAGAGTCCAGCATGCAGTGGTCAGCGGGTTGTCAGGTTACTTTTTTCGCTTCACAGCTAATGGCGTGCCTGGACATCCTGAGGTGAGAATTCAAAATCCAATCCAATCTGACATTTGAGGGTAGATGATCGCAGCGTACTTGTGCAAGTTGTTACCATCTCTCTACGCTCCGCAACAAGGTATGACTTCCTTGCCAATTGACGACTGTGCGACAGGTTTGAAGGGCAAAGGAACTAAACAAAGAGTTACATAGCTATTGCAGCATGCGATCGGTGCAAATACACGAGCTAGTACAAACTTGACAAAACATGTTGCCATAAACGCAGACGAGTCATTGAAGCTTATTGGAGCAGCGGCAACATCGAGCATGGACACTAGGGAAACTGGAAATCAGTTGACATGACATCGTAAGCTTTCAGTTGTGATAGCGTGGCAATCGCAACTGCCACCGAAAGACCAACTGTACAAAGAATGGGGCCAAAGTGTTTTCGAGACCCAGCCCCATTTTCAATGCCCTCGGGAAAAAAATTCCATTTCAGGAAGCGCGAAACAGCATGATTATCATGACAATGAAGCAGTCCTTAGAGGCAATAGTTTAAAAAAAAACTGATATCTTTGGTTTAAAAGCGTGGACTGTAAAAGATTACACGTACCACGATAGGGAAGCATGAATTTCAGACAGAAATATTATACAAATCTCTTTGGTTAAAAGAAATGCTTGCAGCTCGTTCACTGACCACACTCAGACATGCTGGAACCTCAATTCAATATTACCAGACGTCTAAAGCAGTTTGCTATACTGATATACACTGAAAAATCTTTAGCGAAGACAGCATGGCTTTTCCAAGCGTCACAAGAGAAAAGCATAGCCGGGCATGATTTTCACTGCATGCAGTCGCCTGGTTTACAAGACCACACCAACGTGTGGCAGCGCGGGGAAGATACATCGTGGATTAACCAATCTTTGAAAAGCCATGTTCAACAGCACGACTATGTACAACAGGTTTTTTTTTGTCGTTTGATGGCTATTGTAAGCATTCTTTCCCGACAAAGCCAAGCAAGGTGGTCCTCTATAGCTTTCAAGCGTGGAAGGAGATGACAGACTGAAGACAGAAACACAACTAAGTACTTCTTGCAAGCTATTCTGTTTGGCAAGCACAAAATACATATGAGTTGACTCTTATGTTGCAATAACACTAGTGTACTCGGACTTAGGTTCACGTGTAAGAACCGCACATTCGTGTCAAAGGGACACAAAAGTAAAACAATGAATCAGTTTAGATGGATAAATTGTACTCAGAGAACTCGAATGTCAATTTTACCGTCAGAGGTTTATTAATAGAGGAGAAAATCAAAGCCAAAGTCTTATTTTTAAATTTCATGCTGAAATCTCCATGTGTGAAGTCATGGATTTCGAAATATATTTTTCATATTTTGGCGACATTGGCTCAAAGAAATTTCCTGAAAACTTGGGATGTTAAGTCTATGTCCCCCTCAGATGACAATTTGCTTCATTTTTAGTACACTCAAACCTCATTATAACCAAGTTACATCTTACACGAAAATAACTTTGTTATATCCGAAAATTCGTTATAAAAGTATATCTCTAACACTGTATCTATTGCAAGACTATTCTTCGTTTACTTCGTTATAACCGATATTTCGCTATTCCGTGCTCATCATATCGAGGTTTGAGTTTAATTAGGATCTACGTAGGACCCAGTAGACGCCATCAAAGTCTATGACGTCAATGCGTTTGGCGTGGGAATTTTTAGGTATCGTCGCCACCCGCAATTTTTTCTTGCGCATTTTCTCACTTACCAAGCGTCTTCTCGCGGCAAGCGTGGAGATTTTGGAATTGCAAAAGATTAATTTACTAATATGGGAAGAAATTGTATTTCTCTTTTGTGTCCCCTTTAAGTTTTCACTCTGTTTCGATAGGTGCGAAAATTTACGTTGTTCCTACACAAAACTTATGATACGTTGAAAGTGCAGAAGAAAATGAAACGAGAGAAACTCTTGGGTGACTGTTGTCAGGGTGACTCAAGAAAAAATGCCACGTAGTATGTTTTCTCCCTTGACAAACATTCTGCAGAATCTGCAGGACATTACGTGCTTGCGCCGTAGGTTTTGCAGAAAGTACATTAACCAACTCGCCCCGTCGCTATTCTCTTGACAAAGTAGAGACAATTCCATATTCCCTTCAAGGTGGCCGTCATGTTACAGCGCTCTGTGGAAATGGTTTAAGGCCCGTCAAAATGCACTAGAAGCTAGTGTGTGCATTCCTGCCCACAGTCCTTCATTTGCACTTCAATGCTAAGAAAATGTGCAAAAACATTGGAATTTGGGTATAACAAATGCAGATACTATAACGAAATAAATACTCGTTTTTCGCATACGCCAGCATCACCACCCTATTGACACACGTGACAATACACTTGTAACAAATATTGAATATGTAACAAAAGTACCATCATGTCAAATGTGGCTTCCATTACCTGGAAAAAACAAACACAGATATAACAAAATAAATCCACAATGGTCGTCACCGGCAACAATGTCACAAACACACTGACAAATACAACGTGACAATACGATTATGACAAATCTAGAATACAATGAAAGTACTATAATGTCGAATACGTCTTTCATTACCTCGGCAAAAGACAGTTCTGACGACTTGTAACAATATCAATCTTCGTTTCTGAACTGCATCGTTGTCACGAATGTATTGACACACATGACGTCACAGCAGGCTTGCGAAAAATTATCGAACGCAGTGAAGGTATTATCACGTCGAATACAACGAACAAAAATATAGCCACCTATAACAAATCTATAACATTTCTGACCCTTGTCGGCGTCGCAAACACGGACATGCATGACATGACAGCATGCCTGAGAAAAATCTTTGAATGTAACGAAAGCATTACCACACTGAACGCTTCTTTTGTTACGATGAGACTAGCTCGTGTTAATGTTGACAGGGCCATGCCTGCACATACTTGCAGAGCTCTCTGGCGTCACTATTAACGAAACCCAGTGAAGTTCCATCATGCCAACAAATATCACTAAATGCACAAGTACAATAAACTCTTCACAAGGATCATCAGGAGATGAGTACAGAAAAAAGAACTGGGATCGGGAGTGCAGCGACTAGATGAAGCACAGCGAAATCACAAATATTTGGTATGCCTATTGGTTATGCTCAACTTGTGACAATTCCCTCAGCTAGTTCGTTATTCCTGGTAGTACAAGCTAGCCTGAATAGCTTGCGGCTAATGCGTAAGTTTTAGCGCACACTGAAACCACTTCAAGTACAAAAGACAAGCACGGCCTAGTTCCAACCTATCCGTTTCACGAGGGTTAAGCAGCACAGCCAAGGGGGACAAGAAAGCGTTTGTACCTAGTATAGTACAAATTGTCGAAATGCTTAATTTGGGCTGCTTGGCGTGCTGACAGGTGCTGCCACAACATGGCGACACCAACTCATTCGGCCACTTTCGGCAGCTGCGTCGCACATCGCTCCCACATAATTTTCGAAAACTCCAATGTCAAAGAGTCGTACGCGATTGCTTGTACTAACAGCTCGGAACTCTGCCTCAACAACTTTCTTTTAACTTCCGTCAAGTCGAGGAAGTTTCGACAGTTTGCAAGATTTCGAATCGACGCGAGTTGACCACGTTAACTGTGCCAGCGCATCGAGACGAGGGCGCGAGAGCGAAGATGACGTGCACACAGAAAAACAACTTGAGTCCGTGTCTTAACGCAGTGCAGTATTGGCCGCATCCCACAGACTCGCCCGATGACAACTCTTGGTTATGAATGAAGTTGGAGTCTGCAAATGCGACGCGCTTGCCAAAGAGACGCACGCACATGCTGACTATACATCGAAGCAAGCTAGAAAGTCACAGCAACGAAGCTTGTCCACATAACACAATGTGAGCAAACGTGGGAACAGGTATGATGCAAATCAAGTGACTCGTACGAGACTGCGTATAAGACTTCACAGGCTTCGTTAAGGGCACCGCCCACAAAAAGACAGACTGCTCGTGTAGCAAAGCTTTTCGACAGACAATGCAAACACTCACGCATACGTAGATAACTTCCATAGGGCCCACTGTCACAGTCGCGAAGTTTTTTTGCCGGCTACAACTCCTGGCACAACCTCGGTGACAAATGTGGTTTACGCTCGATTCAGGATAACTGGACTCGTGACAGAGGCGTGTCCTTAGGACACAATCGCGTGTTCAACCCCAGCTTTTCCGTTTTTTAAACACGTCGACAGGAATATGCAAGAGGATCACATATAAAAGTCACAAATGCCTTAGTCGAAGGAAACGTTACTAGCACTGTCACACTTGATATTCAGTTTCCGAGACATCGCTCTGGAAAACTGCTCTTGTTCGAGCTATCAGCTATAACTTGCGATAACGAGGGTTGCTTAAACGATGCACTGGAGTACAGACGACAAAACTGTGGGGCCTAAAGCAGTGACCGTTACACAGGATCCATGGACTTACACCCGCCAACACTGACACACCATCAACTAGACGTTCACAAGCCAAGTTTCTCAATACAGTTGAGCGCGTATATGCCAACAAACACTTTTACATGAGGAGCAAAGTTAAGACATCACCCAAAAAGCTCAAGTTTTCACGTAGACGCGTCACAAGAGAGCTTGCGCCCGAAAGCACACGATGCTGCTTACAGAGAGCGCAGCATGTTTGAAAGACACTCACACCTTTTTGAATTCCCGACGTTTTTTTTCTCCCGTCATCCATTCTGTCGCTACGAGAGAGGGCGCTCCCGTAAAATGCGAAAGGCGAGGCATCGGCCGCAGCGATTCTCGGAAATGCGCAACAACAATGCTCACAGCTGGCACTCGCGAAACATACAATCCTCGCTACGTTCTAAGTCACGTGCAACAGCAAGTCGCAAACATGCCGCGATCACCCGTATCGCAGGAAGCCGTCACTCGAAGACACAGCGTGACACAAATGCGGGTTCCCCGTAAGTGGAACAGTGAAAGGGAGAATCTTTTCGACCGTTCATCTGACGCGCATCGTTGCCACAGATGGGGACGGACAGAGAGAAATTGCAGAGTGGAAACAATGCAGTGGGTGTCGCACACAGCAAACATCACTTCTCGGACGCGGACACGACAGCTATGACGCGAGGGCAACGTATCCACACGAAAGCACCCTGCAGATTTTGTGGAGCTTAATGTGTGGGCCAGCAACAGCCAGTGGAGGTGGCAAACAGGGCCTAATCATGGGTCATTATACCTATATGGTTCAGTCACCAACTAGCCCAGGTCTCAACCTTATTGAACTTCATAACCATGGGTGGTGCATGTTGTTATAAAACAGCCTGCTGAAGCGGGCTTGTAACCAAATTTTAAAGGAAAGGCTTTGAATGTGCGTGGCCTTACGAAGAATTTCCAGGTTTGACTCCCAATAGTGTTCAATGAGGATTGCAATAGCACTAGTGTACTCGGACTTAGGTTCACGTGTCAGAACCACACATACTAATGCTCAAGGGACAAAAAAATGAAACAATGAATTGGTTTAGATTAATAAGTTTTACTCAGAACTCTAATGTAAATTGCCCCATCATAGGTTTATTATACAGGAGAAAATCAAGGTCAAAGTTTTATTTTTAAATTTTCTGCCAAAATCTCCACGCGTGAAGTCCCTATTTTCAAAGTGATCTTTCGTACTTTGGCGACACTGGTTCAACGAAATTTCCTGAAACTTGGTATGTTAAGTCTGTGGCCCCCTCAAAGGGCAATGTACTTCAGCTTTACCAATTAAGAACTACGTAAGCCCTAGTAGATGGCATCATAATCTATAATGTTGCGGCGTTTGGTGCATGAATTTGAAGGTGGAGTCGCCACCCACCATTTCTTCTTGCATGTTTTATTGCTTAAAAATCGTCTCCTCATGGCAAGCGTGGCGATTTTGGAAATGTGAAAGAGTAATTTACTAATACAAGAAAGATTGGTTTTTCTCTTCAGTGTCCGTTTAAGAAACAGGAAAATATCTAGCATTCCTAGTGCTAAGAGCTTTTGTCACTGTTGCTTTGCTTTTCCCCGCATTATGCGCTACAAAATCTCCACACACTACACCGCCGAGTACTGATCACTCACATTTCCACGAGGGGTGTGGCGCCCATCACTTGGCACAGCACTTGTTCTCAAATAAAGAAAGCAATCGCTCATCTCGACTAAGGCAGTGCTCTTCTAAGAAATGCTTTGTTCTCTTTCCGTCTATCTTTTTTTTTAACTCCCAAGAGCAGCAGAAAGTACGCCCTACTGAGGCAGGAAACAAACAGTGCCTTCGCATTAGCCTGTGCAAGATGCGCACGTGAGATTAAGCCGATTCGACGAAGCCCATGACAGAAGCACACGGAGTGCCGCTTTACTTAAGTCTTGCACGTGACCCATGAAGCCATTAACTTAGTCCGCAGCATAATTATCAATAGCGTTCGAGCTCCAGCATTGTAACTATTACGCCATACTTATCGCGGTTGTTACTAGCCATGGCTAAGCAATGCTTTTCAGAAGAGAATGCAAATAAAAAAAAACTGCCAGTCACCTGTCCGACGTAATCGACGCTAACGTTACGTTTACAGATTGCACTGCAGCACATACGACCACAAAAGCCCAAATTAAACTTGGTGCAACATTTGCAGGTTGGTACAACTGCCCACCGCTATTAGGTGCTACCAATACCAAGCAACGAGAGATACCGACGGCTCAAATTTGCAGAGCCACCAGGGGGATGGTACAGTCGACTAGTTTTTATGGACGAGGTAATGACAGAACAATGCCATCAGACCGTACTACGAGTTGCTACCAGATACCATTTCCCAGAGGTGATACCAGAGGCCTGTATCTGTGGAGTATCACCGATTTGGGGAGAATGCATTAAGTGGTTCCCACGAGTGGTACACCCGCACAATGGTACAATCACAGTGCGGTACCACAACCAATGCTAAATCGTGGGTGACACCAGCTGCATAGATCAACAGAGAATTATACTGCGTTGACGTAACGAAAGTATCTACCGTAGTGGCTCTTGCTGAGGAGGTACCAAGTGAGAGTGCTACTGGGCAATGCCACGATGATGCGGTACCAATACCAGACTGTAGGCAATACCAATTGCACGTATCCATGGAAAGTTATAACCACTTTGAGGAGTAATGGAAGAGCTGAATGGTTCCAACTGGAAATCTGCCATGTGGTTAGGAGTAGAAAAACGTTCAGGACTTGCAATTAGGGGAGGGGGGGGGGCATTGGCCTTTTAGAAACGAAATGTATAGGCAGGCTCCTCTGACAAGCTGTTGCATTTCGCCAGTGGTACCGTCAACATACCACAAAATGTGCTAACACGAAAACAAAGAGCGAAGCGACCTGCAAGGACTGGATCTTTCAATAACAATAGTAACACGCCTCTTTGAAATTCACGATGGCCGCAACAAAGATTGAAAAACGAAAACAACCTCGGCCCTAGTCACGCTCAGCGTAAGTGAGCACACTGCCTATGCTGCACTGCGGAAGCGCAAGAACGCCCTGCATGCATTTTTCAACAGGACTCCACTGCTGGGCTATATGTGGTGCACATAGCGTTGATCCGTTGTTACAGTGTAAGTTCGCCATTACAATGCCCCTCTATCGTGGATCAGAGAAAAATGCCGCCGATTGCCACGATCCGAGCTAGCGAAAACTACTTCCTTGAGCGCCGATCACTGACCGGCGCCTCCCAACAAGGCGTGCTATTCCAACTTTTTTTCAGTCGCTTCCCTCAAGTGCTGCTGTACGGCCCATCCTCGCCCCATTTCCTTTTCATCATCATCAGGCGAAGAAGTAGTTGAGGGCTCGGTTGACGTCGTAGTCGGCTGCGAGGCTGACCTGCACGAGCGCCTCGCGAGGCACCGCCTCGCCGACGACGTCGCGCAGCTGCTCGACGCAGACCTCGAGCTGCGCAGAGTCCTGCGTCAGCGGGAGCTCCTCCAGCGAACTCCAGGCGCTTGAGTGCGCGGCTCCCTGCTCCGCCTGTGGAGCGTGAAAGAACTTTCTAGTAATTTTGCTTTCACTGGATTTATTCAGCAAACAATAAATGTCATAGTCCCACTACAAAACGCTAAGGAAATCATAGATGAAAGCATACGCTCTCACGAGACACCCATAACGGGGCCATGACACGGCCACAGGCACGTAGGCAAGAATTTTTTAAGGGGGGGGGGGCACTTGCTGAAAACCTTGACTATTTGAGAAAAACGCCTATTTTCATTATTTAATTTTGGTAAAAACACCTACCTGACCAAAATTTCAGGGGGGGGGGGCTAGGGCCACCCCCCTGGCTACGGGCCTGCATGGCCATCCTACAATTTTCGGTTTTCAGCAAAAAATAAAAGTAGAGGGTCTATTTTACATATGCACACATGAATAATGCACTGTAAAAAAATATTTCGGTACAAAATAAACCCCAGAAGTCACCGACTATAAACCCCGCCCACCAGCGACTGCCATATAGCCATGGCGTGTGTGACGTCATGGGCTGCATCAAGTGAGCCGTCGTCTTCTACCAAAGTTTAAGCCGCTGCAATAGTTAAATTTCAATGCCAAGCTGAAGAAAACTGAAATAGCTCGGCTGGACGTGCAGTTGACCAGGCAACAATATCGTTCCCCGGAATGCAGGCGCTCGCACAGCAAGCTGCTGATTATGTCACTGCTCGCGGGTGCGTCAGTGTTGCCTGACTCTCAAGCCGCTTGCGTCTTTATAAAAATATTCAATTATAAATTAAGTGCTCGACCAAACGCGATAAAATTTCGCCAGCTTGCTTGTGAACACAGAAGGGTTATCCCACATAATACGGATTACGATCGCAAATTAGGTGTCATGGCCCCTTTAAATTTCTCTGAGGTTCTCAGTCTCATTGCACTGTTCCTCCCCCCAAAACCCTGTGAAGTCTTCTGCACCTCACGTGAAATCGCACTGCCTCAGGGATCTACTCAGAAGTGCACAGCGCTGTAGTGATAACACATTCGCGTAAGTGGCAAGAAACCTTTGTTTTGCCTCAAGGGAGATGCTGCTCTTTAAAATGTTTCGTTTAATTCTTCATTGATTTTGTTGAAACTTGCCGAGTTTATGTGTACTTGTGTGCTAGTCTCAAATATGCAATTATTCTTTTGATACATTATGTAGCTTTTCAAGATATCAAACATTTCATGTGCCTCTTTCCGGGCAAAACCTTTCCTAAACGAAGAGGATTACGAAGTACTATACAGGTGTGTATCACCTATATCACCTATAATATGGACTGTTAACTGTTTCTATTAATGAACAACGGATGTTCTAAACCTGCTTGAACAAGCTTTAGGCTACGTTGAACATTCGTGAGTGAAATCCCAGTTTGATGTGGACTCACTCATAAATGTTCAACATACCATAAATTTTTTTTTTTTTCATATGGGTTCAGCACATCTATTCTTGTTTTACTGCATACAGTTCTCACACCAGATTATTCGGATATCCAGATTCACGTTGTACCTTTCCAAGTTTAGGGAAAATCTTGCTCGGGATAAGGCACACGAAACGTTTGGTACCTTTTTGTTTTTAAAGAGCTGCCTCCCCACTTAATCGTAAGGCGGGAATGACGCTAACAATGCAAATGAAGGCGCAGGCACGCTGAACAATAAATTCACAGTATCCCTTATGCATTGGCCTAAGACGACTAGACGACTGGTAGGCGAAAGCCATCTTCTTCATTTCTTTTTTAGTCGATGTACTGATCCTGCACCGCTGCCCTCCGAAAGCTTTCTGCACCTAACGTGACTTTGCACTGCCTCCAGGATCGGAGGCAGTGCAAGCTTCCTGCATCTCACCTGGTTCTGCATTGTCTCTGTGATCGGCCTACGTTCGACCCAGGGCTGATCTCATGTGATGACGTCATCATATGACATCACAAATTTTGGCAATCTGTGATGCCACGATGATGTTACCACACGATGGCGCAGTGCACCAACGCTGCCGGTCAATTTTCGCGTTTAATGAGGCATTTAAGACTTTCTTCATTTTAACACGATGTCGCAACAACTCATCTAACGCAGCAGAAAAACACACGGATACATGCTGCAATGTTACGTCAAATGTTATGATTCTCTCGAATGCAATGCCGAGTTTATCGTACGATCGCTGCCGCACTCGACAACTGACCTGCGTTGCATCCGTCTCCTTCCCAGAGATGCTCAGCGCCGAGGCAAACTCGTCAATGTCGAGTAGGCTGGACGATGCCGAGCTGGGACTGGCGGGCTCGAACTGGCACCCGAATGGTATCACATCTTCGGATCGCTGAGAACTTCTACATGGGAGTGAGGGAGAGGGAGGAAGGATACTATACCAGTAGGCATTGCATTCTTTGTGTAAAGAACCTGGAGCACAGAAAAAAAGACGATTCACAAAGTCGATGAGGGTGGCAATGTGGGCTTATTGGTATTGTATTGAATTTTACTTGATGGTAGCGTAAGCTAAAGACCGGGACAACAGAAAAGGCACACTCGACACAACACAGCGCTAACTTTCAACAACTATTCTGCCGCATTTACTTGAATAATACTCGTACCCTTTTTTCTCGAAAAGTTTACCGAGATTCGGGGGCGCGCTCATTACGCGGGTTAAAAATTTCGGGAGAAAAATCAAGCTGCAAGTTTGAATTCTTACGATGGCTACCGCATGCATAACCAAAGAATCAAGCTAGGTAAGGCCTACCTTTGCGTAAACGGCACACATTCACTCGGCTTTGCATGAATTGCTTCAAGGAGAGCACGGCACACAGATGGGCGACCGTGAGAACCCGAAAAAGAAAGGGGTGGGGAGGTGTGATAAACTGTCCTTTTCGTCATCTTCATGCCTTTTATGTGCACTATATCAAAGCAATTTTAGCTGAAACTGTAATATGTCTGAAAAGGTACTAATTTAATCTGCACGGACGATCTGAAGGGAGCTCAAAGTCACGCAAAAATCGGAATACACAGAGGCGTTGTGTCTTTCCAAAACCACCTAGTTCTTTTCCATTCATGCCATCATTACTATGCTACAGTTAAAACATACAAGTAATGTTCCCTACCTTAGCTTCACTGCCTGTTGGTTTCATTAGGTTGCGTCTAATAAAACAAACAAGATCTCGATCAATGCCCCCCCTCTGTCGTTCATTCACATCGAGGGCCTCGTTCTGGTAGACGTGATGGCAGTATATGAGGGTTCATTGGTCAGCTTCCAGCTTGTAATAAGATCACATGCTACGACATGGCTGTGAGCGGCACTGGCTAACGCTCCCAGAATTACACAAAACATAAATACCCAATAAAGTGGATGGGAAAGTGACCGTTGCTGTAGGTCATTTGGTAGAGCATCGGACGCATTATCTGAAGGTTGTAGGTTCGGTCCCCTAAATCCAGCAAGTTGTCTTTTTGTCCGCTTTAATTCCTTTCCATGTATACCACAATTACTATACTACAGTTTAAATGTGCAAGTAATGGCCCCTATACTTCCCTTAGCTTCATTGTCTGTTGGTTTCGTCTAACAAAGGACTACGGCTCTTGCTTTAATTGCACAGCACAAAGAGCCACTAGCTCGTCGTCTGCAACGTGGGCCGATTATTGCCTCTGCATCATTCAGCACTTCATAACTTAATTAATGCATTCGTTAGGTCCTCTCACTCTCATCCTGTTTCAACTTCAACTGTGCCACTGGAGACAAGTGGAAAGGATCCAGACCTGAGCTCAAACCACGTAATGGTCTCCATTATTTCGGTCTGCAGGTCGTCCGGAAGCTCGGAGTAGCCGTCGCTTTTCACGACGTCCTTGTTGATGGCGACAAACTCGAGCGCCGAATTCTGAGAGAAAAACATAAATATCCACACTTGAAGAACTGTCACATCAACCAAAAGACGTTTCCTAACAATAACCGGGACACGTGACAGTGACACAACTACTCAATGCTGTAATTGAGGCCCCAGCACTGAATGACGGGGACGAGAAAGACGGTGGGACGCGCGCCAACTATCGACTGATTTTATATCTGAAAGCCTACTTATGCTGACAACATGAAACACAAGAAAGATTGCCGCAAGCCCAAACCAGAATTTTCTGGATAGACAATGTCCCTTCTACTCAGTGCTATGGTTTCAATTTACTGCAGAGAACCAACTAGCCAAATTACTGTATTCCTGTATTCATTGTGGTCTAGCAGGGACATTCCGCTCAAAGTATTGATTGCTTGGCTGGAGACAGTAGTTTTCTTGGGCATTTAAAAATTAGTTGTTCCAGTTTTAGATGCCAAAACCAAGATATGATTGTGACGCTCGCCACAGTGAAAGGCTATGAGCTAATTTTTTGTGCCACCTGGAGCTCTGTAACGCACACCTAAGTGTAATACCCGTGCCACACGGGCACAGAAAATGACATTCGGTAGTGAAGGCATTCAGTTCCGGAATGACATTTTTTTCGGCGGAGCTGCTACACATCCAAACTTAATGACACTTGACTTGATGATGTCGATCGCATCATCTTCTGTAGTGAGCAATTGTTGAATAGTAATAAAAAAATAAACATGTATTTACAAGCTTCATATACCTCCTAGAATAATTAAATGCAGAAATAAGCATATTACGCTGCCGTAAGCTTTGCTTCGTTGCTTTGTTTCACGACGTTGTAGCCGACTGTAGCAACCTAAGCCAACGCTAGTCAGATCCACAGCGTAAAAAGAAAATGGCGACCATTGCAACCAAAATACAGCGCTTGAAGCACTTGTTTAAGTTATTAGTGTAAATAAAGACGTGAAAACTTTATTTTCAGCTCATAGGATGTCGTTTTATACCAATTTAGCTATACCGCACTTCGTCAGCTGTGCTGTCGAGAGTATGCATTTCTCAGTCGAATGAGTTCTGGCGATGGCATTAGGTGACGAATGTCATTTGGGCGAATGCCATTTCGTTCGTCCGTGTGGCACCGCGCGAATGGCATTAAATGTGAAGGCATTAGGAGGTAAATGTCATTTTCTGTGCCCGTGTGGCATGGGTATAAGTGTGTGGGCATTTTTCGCATTTTTGCCCGTAAATGTCACTGTGTCCATGGCCGTGTGGCCTGGCCGCAGCCAGTGCCCCCTATAATGCTGACATGTCTTAATGTCATTGTGTCCGTAAATACTCACATGTCTGCAAATGTGGCAAGTTTTTCCCAGCGCGAAACAAACGATGATGAAACCAAGAGACAATAAACTTGAACAAACGGTCAGCACTTATTTTTGTGTCTTATTGTTTCTCTGTCTTCGTCTTCATCTGTCTCGTGCTGGAAAAAATTGCTCAAAATCATGAACCAACCAACTTGCACTAGATTCCTGTTAACTGCAAATGTAGCTGTGTCCGTAAACACTGACGCGTCCACAAATGTTTGCTGTGCCCGTAAACACTGATGTGCCTTGCCACACTTACCCTCAGATTTCTGGCATTGAGCTGGTCGGGCCAAATTGAGAAGGAACAGGGCCGAGTCTTCGTCCAAATGATCACGAAGAGCGTCTTCAGCGATCTGCTTCAGCAAGTCGACCTGTCGAATTACAAGACGGCAAGATTGCAGACGAGTAGAGAGACAAAAAGTTGCAGTTTTAATTGAAGGGTGATGCATTAGCAGCATCAGTGAAGTTCTTTAAACCACGACCTACCGTACCCTGACCTGCCCAGATGTTCCCTCTCCAGCGCCCACGTTCTAGTTCATACATCCTGCCGCTAGAGACGTAGCCTACAAACGTGTGGCACTAGTCAGCACCTGTTCGCTGACATCAGCTTTAACGCTCGTGATGAGTGTTTCGCCAGCGCAGAGCGCTCATATCGTGTATTATTACGCATAAATGCAAAATACTTTGGAAATAAATACGGAAAGTGAATTAGAATTTTTTTTGCATTTAAAAGGACACACGCCGTCCAACAGTATGCAAGTCTACCACTTCTTACTTAGCCAACCAATGTGCAGTAAATACTTAACCGCACTGAATAGCTTACTTGACCCTCCGTCTAAGTTTGCAGAAACAATCACATAATGCCGGCAATTCGTCACAGAATACAGGCGTTCTTACTCCAGCATCGTAAGTAGCAGAGTAGCAGATGAACAGGTTATAGGAAGCGGCACCAACTCGAGTGGTTGAACGAGAGCGGGACACGCGCCCCCATAGGATCCTGCTATCTGAGCAGGTCAGAAGTACAGAAGGTCATGCTTTAAGGGGAGACGTGGTCTTCAAAAAAGTTTTTTATTACTTAGGTTAGCTGAATGAAAGTTAGTACACTTATTCAGATTTTTCTGCAGATTCCAAATCTTCAGTAGATTTTTATTATCTGCATTAGAACAAAAGATATGAGATTTCTGACAGCATATTTCTTACGGTACTTTTGGCAATTTAGCTTTGTCAAACACAAGGACAAAGTATGTGACAAGACTGCCAGAGAGCTCGTCTAGCCGATGATGCTAATTTTATTGTTTTCATCAAACATCGAATGCAAAAAAATGCACGCAAGTATGAGTGAAAAATTTTTGCTTCATACACTTTATGATTATTGAGAGTTATCATTTGGTAACAATATTATAAGAAAATAAATAGCGCATCGGCTAGATCAGCTTTCTGGCATTCTTGCCACATACTTTGCTTTTGTGTTTGACGAAAAGAAGTTGCCAAAAATCCCCGTAAGAAATGTGCTAGAAAACGTTGTAGAAACAGCATATCTTTTGGTCTAATGCCTATGAAAAATCTACTCACAGATTTGGAATCTGCAGAAAAAACTGATAAGTGTATTAAATTTCATTCTGTTCACCCAAATTAAAAACACTTTTCAAGACCCACGTCTCCCCTTAAACATTACATGAGTTGAAGTTTTCAGGTGTGTGTGTGTGTGTGTGTGTGTGGTGGGGGGGGGGGGGCAGTTTAAATCACAGCACCCAAACAATCGCATCAATAACCGACAATCAACGTTTTCGTGAAGCACTAACCAACACCGTTTACATAAAACTTGTTCTACTTTACTGTTAGTATTACACACTGTATTTTGCTATTACACCACTGTGTTTTGCTCAATCATGTATGTACGTTTTTGTCCCCCCCCATCTGTAATGGCCTGTGGCCTTGCGGGGTAAAATAAATAAAAATGAAATTAAAAAAGTTAGAGAGTAAAGTGAAGGAAAGGCAGGGAGGTCAACCAGCATTTACCAACTAAACAGTGGTTGGCAAGCGAACTCAACAATACAGTTGTTGGGGTTTTATGTCCCAAAACCATGATAGATTATGAGAGATGCCACAGTGGAGGGCTCCAGAAATTAGGACCACCTGGGGTTCTTTAGCGTGCGCCTAAAACTAAGCACGCGGGCCCAAGCATTTAACCTCCATCGAAGTGTGGTCGCGGCGGTCAGGATTCGATCCTGTGACCTTTGGGTCAGCCGTCAAGCAGTGTGACCACTGGAACACCGTGGCGAGTTGGGAATCGAATCTGTGACCTCACATCAGCAGGGGAACATTTTTTGCTTCTGAGCTACCACGAGTTGTATTTAAAGCGGCTTTTAAACTATTCACAGAACAGCACAGGAACTGTGGCAGAGTTATTGACTTTGCGGAGAGAGAGGAACACTAATGAAAGGACGGTAGAGAGGGTGTCCTGTGTGGCACTCCAGCCTGCCACTTCATGCTGAGGTGAGGGTGTTGAGGGAGCAACAGGGACAGGGTCTGAAGATGATACAGCAACAAGGACCAATCAGAACAGCTGTTGTACAGACTGTTCCTGTGCAACCTGCACAATGAACGTGCCTTGGAGGAAAGGCGATTGAGCCAGCGCCCATGCGTAGTACCCTCAAGGGACTCGTTCTACGGCACGCAATGACTTGCACAGCAGTACCTATACTGGGTTTACAAACCTAAACAACAATGTCAGCTCCCCCCACAGCCATCAATGCCCTCCTACAGAGAGAATTTGCATAAGTACCCATCCAATAGCGCTTACTCATTTTTCCACGATGTCAAGCACTTCTCGAATGTTTCAGATAGTTGACTGTGCCATACAGACACACGTTTTGTTGTCGCTGGTTTTAGGTTGGAAACTTGAACGTCCTGGTAAATTTCGTCAGGAATTCTGACATCAAAGCTCAGCCAAAGCAAATGTTTCAGATGGTAACGATGAATGCTTAACTCTTTGTATGTGTAGTATTTACATTAGCCGAGGAAAAGTACTTGCATTTCCGAGTGGAAACAAGTTAGCGCAACTGTCTTTCACTGGTGAAGAGAAAGGGCACCACGATTCCGTGGGCGGAGGTTAAATTTTTTCTCATGTTGTAATTGAGTATAGTGAGATAACACCTGCTGCAGATGTGATTGAAGGACTTTGCATGGAATTTTAGAGCAAGGAAGTGGCCAAGCAATTCCTCAACCAAAATACTCTAATGCTTTGCCACAGCTGGCTACAAGCCATTCCCAACTGGCTATGATTGGCCTACTTGGCTATGAGCCATTGCCAATGGTAGGTGCCAACTGATGGTACTGCACACGTGCACACGTATACACATGATAACGCTGGGTAGGCACAGCAAAACCTGAACAATGCATCCACCTTGGAGGAGAGGAACTCAGGCTACTGCATTGTAGAGTACTCATAGATTGAAATGGGACAATTTAAGGCTAAGTAATGCACATACTTTTGTTCCACCGTCTTCAGTTCGGTCGTATCACTGTAATTTCGACACAAATGCGAAGATTAGAGCCAACATTCTTTAGAGACAAGATTCATCGCAACAAGATGTGTTATCTCAAGCAAATAGCGCATACCCGTCGCTTTACTAAAAAAATTTGATGTCGCGTTTTGAATCCGTGAGTACTACACTTAGGAGTGCAGGTCAACAAACTCACTCATGAGTCGTGTTGTTTCCCTCAGACTCATACTGAGCCGTGAGTCAGAGTCTGAGAAAGTCGAGTTGAGAAAAATTTTAGTGAGTCTGAGTCCGAGTAAGTTCGTTTGAGGAAAGCTTTTGTGAGAACAAGTCCGAGTGAGCCCTAAGCGCAAAATATATTTCTCGACTGAGTCTGACGAGCTCCACTATTTTTGCCGACCTATGCTTAAGAGACTGCCTATAACATGCATGAGTCAAACAGGTTTTCTAGCCGTAGGTGTACTCAGTCAGATGATAGCATCTGCTACACGCCCTCAACAAAGGACTTTGCGCAGGGTGTTTACATCAGGGAAGCAGCCGAGTGGCACCTCATCCCAAGACCTTCATGCTTCACGACGCTTAGGCATATCCAATGAGCACTACTACGCCACCGCAGCAGAGGTGTGGCTCGCTGCGAGCCATCGCCGACTCACCTCGTACCGGTCGCCGAGCTGCATCAGTTCGACCAGCTGCTCGGTGGTGAGTTGCCGCGAGTCGAGGCAGCCGCGGTACAGGTACTCGAGGAAGAGCTGAAACACTTCTGGGTGCGTGTCGTGCACCGTTATTTTCCTGCATCGAAATAAGACGGGGGTGGATGGCGACGGAGGGAGGTACTAATGGTACACATCTAACTGTCAGTAATGTCCAAAACACTTGGAGCCCTTCCACCCCTTCGTGAAGAGGGAAGACCAGCGAAGCTGTTGGGTCTGTCCCTTTTGGAACTGTAATGGGACATGTTTGCCTGCATTTTGAAACTGAAGAGACACACAGTGAAAGTTCAGGGTTGCGTCAGTTTAATTTCGGTACACTCGCCTTATTAAAGACAGCTGCGCCAATCGCAGCGTGCAAATTAGTGCGCACGTTTCACGTGGCTACCAGTGTGAGCTGTAGGTCATGTAATGAAGAAGCAAAACCTAAGGTCCTGTGAGAAGTGCTGTATAAAGCATGCTTTGTACAATCCTACGTTTGAAAACGCTGCCAACCCGGCATGTCATCTGACCCCATGAGATGGCGCAACGTGTCTGTCTCAATTATCAATTAGGGTGCCTCGAAGTCAGTGCCGCCTCCCCCGGGAGCAGGGTGGCGACACCCTTTGCCAGGTGAAAGCTATATCGGGTCTAAGTTGTTGACGTGGGTGCTGCCTCTTCTTAAGGCGACGTGCAAACATGATGATAGACAAGCATGTGAAACTGCAGAAATAATAAGTTTTAATAGAAACAATGAACTCGGACACTATATTCAAGGCGTCTGCCATTGTGTGCATCTGCGTGCACGTACACAACACGGCAGTTCTGTCAGACGCACTGTGACCCTAAATCTTGTCTACATGAGCACTCTTTGATCCTAGCACTAGACAGTTTCACTGTAAAATCTGGCTAGCTGGGCTTGTGTGTAATGAAATTTTTGTGACAATAGTTCCAAAGTGAACACGCAGAAAGACAATATGTCATGCACGCAATAGGCAGTTATGTGTGGATATATGTGAAGGTATGTGCGTGATATGTGTTGCAAGCACATATGTCCACGTGTACCTGAGAGTGTGAGTGCATCCAAATGTGCCATAGACTGATACAACAAGTTGACACTCGTTCAGCAATGCTCCTCCAAACTAGAGTGAAACCTCATTGATGCAGCCCCGTTTTGTACGATTTCCCAGTGCCAATGTTCGCGATATCGTTGTAAAGCGAAACTGCGCGATGTTGGAGAGCATTTGGATTGTACATTTTCCTAGATAGTACGTTTTTCCTGTGTATTTTTCAGAAACGAATGAATGAGGTTCTCCTGTACATGTTCACTTACGTTCATATCTGCTCACATTCACTGGTGCTTGCTTTCTGTCTTGCGCTTGCACATGCTAGCCAGCACTCATGTCGCGTTCGTGCTTGTCTTTCTTTACATCTACCTGCACGTCACCAATGCTCTCACCTGCTACCACCTTAATTTGCAAAGAATTAATGTTCCCACTTACATCCAGGCACTCTCCGGAAATCACTATGCTTTCATAATCACACACATTCAAACTGACTGCTTGCGTGTACACGAGCATGTGGGGATGACTGTGCGACAGCACAGTCATCCCCACATGCTCAGAAAGAACTGCTGCTTCAGCGAGCAGCAACTGACGCGCGTTAGAAGGACCATCAACCAATTTTAATGGTGCCTCTTTTCTTTAGTGCAATGGAAAGCTGGCCGGTCAGAGTGTCTAATCACAGGGTGGCAACGCGGAAGATGCCGTACGCTCCGCATACGTGTGCCCCATCTCGACATGTACCACAAGTTGCGAAGAATGCAGCGCCGTTTCTCAGAGTCAACTCCTTTTACCTCGTAAGCAGCACAGCATAGATCGGGAGATGGATAATGCAATACATACTCTAAATTTGAGCTCTCAATCTGGTGAGCACGAAAGCATCAGACCACATACAAAAAGTGAATGAATCCATAATCTAGCTTCAAGGCTCTTTCGCTATGCTGTGCGACATAGTGGCTTTTTGTGACATTTTGATGTAATTTATGAATATAAATCCTACTCGGAGCATGAAAAGCATGCTTAAATCTGTCACTATAATTCACAGTCTTTTCATTTCCACAAGGATCTAATCACGCGTTCTGGCCAGTTGTCAGTCCCTTTTAACGTTTTCCCAGAGGTGCAGCCACTGACCGGTCGATGGATTCCCGCATGCCGCTGAGAAGCGCCTTCTTGAACCAATTGCAGCGGGTCGCCACGACGACGCGGTGGGCTCCGATCTGCCAATGCATGCCCGAAACGGTGTCGTTGACCGGCTCCGGACTTGTATCGCCACCGTAGCCTTTTAGAAAAAACAAGCAAGCAGGAGGGAAAGTTTATATTGACCAGGTGTGCACTCACTAGGAATACACAAATTTTCTTTTTTTTTTGAGGATCTTCAAGAATTCCGTTGTACGCGGAGATTTCGCACAATGTTATTTCATGTGCAAAAGCGTGTCGTACATTAGCAGCATGATGCATTATTAAAGAAAGCATTAATCCAAGATGTCTTATGACTAGGCTTGCGCGAATAGTAAATTTTAGGTTCGAAGCAAATTCTAAGCAAATAGTGATTTGGTCGAATAATTTTAAATCAAATTAGAATAGTATATATTACATAAAGAAAAATGAGCACATTTGTCATAACCCAACTAACCAGCACAATATTTTTTAAAATTGAAACAAGGCATGTGCAAATGCCATTCTTTCTGGTTCAAAGTGAAGTGGAAGCAACTTTGAATAGTAGCAGGGTTTGACTTTCAGTATAATGCAAGTGATAACCTGTAAAATGCGTTACGTTTATAAAATTAACTATACTTAGAGCATATAAGCCGGTACGTTAAGCTTTTGAACTTAAGAAATAATGAATTGATGTGAAGGTAATGTGTTCATTTAACCTTGAAGTGGGGCTTCGCAGCAGTGCAGATTTGCCCTGGAAAGGTGTACTCACGGTACAGCACCCCTCCACTGCAGTGAAACCACCATTACAGGGGGTTACATGCGGTTTATATGTGTCTATTCGTTCATTTCGAATACTTCGAAATTTAGAATAATTTCAATTCGCTTCGAAGTGAATTCGAATACTGTAATATTCGTTCGAATATTCGAACTGCTCGAATATTCGCACAAGCCTACTCATGACATTCTGGTGTTTACATAGAAGCCTTGGCTTTTCTCTGCAGAGACGTGCAACGCACTTCAAATCACACACTACCTTTTCCATAACGTCTGATAATGCATTCAAGTTACATTGGCTTGGATACTAATTATATGAACGAAGCTTTTCACCAGCAGCTTCCATTTAGGTGCACAACAACTTTGGTGATATTGCTTTTCTTGGTTACGAACGTAGTCAAACCTCATAACGAAGTCCAATCTCACACGAAAATGACTTTTACACATAAAAATATTCCTTATAAGCAGAAATTTGTAACACTGCAACTATGACAAGGCTATTCTCTTCTTACATTGTAATAAGCAATAATTTGCTATAAGTACACTCTCTTTAAACGGAACCTGAAGCGACCAGGAATATACATTCCATTTAACAGGAGCTTTGTTTACTGAGAGAGGAATAGGGGTACAGAATTCAAGTACGAAACCAATCGTATTAGGAGTTGTTCCATTTGAATTAAGGTGCAGTTCAGTTTACGAGATTATCATTTACTGAGAGTTTACCGTATTCTCATTCACTATATTGAGGTTTCACTGAAGACAGTCTTACCCGGTGCCGCAACTATCTCGAAGGACATGTCTGTGTCCTTGCCGTCCAGGAAGAGACGCAAGCTGTCCCTGGCCAGCCGGCTGTCCCTGGCCGGCGGCGGCTGGCACAAGGACTCTATTGGTTCGCTGTGCGGTTGTTCAGGCTCGGCGGAGGCTACGGCAAGTCCAGCGGCGCTTCCGCCGCAGGGAACGCCCCCCTCTTCCGCCGTCGTGCCGGCGGGCGAGGCATTGATGTCGTCGTCGTCTTCGTCTCCGGCGACGCCGTTCTGGTGCGCCTCGCCTGTCGGGACGACGATTCCCAGCTCGACGAGCGCTGCGGTGAACTGGTCACGCGCCACCAGGTCGCAGAGGCGCGTCATCACCAGGTGAAGCGTCTCGCGGTGGCTCACCAGTTTGTTCAGTACCCACGCCTGCAAAACACAAAAGAACGGCTTTATTAAAAAGTCCAGCGAGTTATTCGGCCATTTGGGAAAATATCCCCGCCTAGGCGTCGGCCATGTGCCCTTGAGAGCTGGCGGCTTCCTCGGCCCAATGGATGGCCCTGAGTTGGTCCTCGTGGGCAAAGCTGAGCAGCGTAGTCTCCCAGCGCGTTCGGTTCGAGGCTGTGTTCCAGTCTGGAATCCCCACCTCCTTCCCACTCTCATAACATGTGTTTCAGGGTTGCCACGGCCTCACAAAACTTAGTTGTTTAACAAATGAAGCTCTGGGTAAGAGAGATCGCAATTCTATTTTTTTTTTCCAGCGTGTGCCACGACAACAGCGAACATAACAGTGAAAAAAAAAAAGTTAATGCTAGCAAGCATTTGTGCTGTGTTATTTTCCTAGAGTCCTTGTTCACTTATCTACAAAATTTTCTACATTTCTACAAAATAATTTTCTGCAAAATAATTCGGCATTTCGGCTAATTCGGACATCTTATTTTCCAGTCTCATGAAATCAGAATTAACGAGGCTTTATTGTACCCTTACCAGTGCTTCACCTTGCGGATGAAGCTGCGACATCTTCTGTGACTTTGAAACGTATTATCTGTACACTTTTCAGCCCCTGTCGTGCATCATTCTTTGTCTCGTGTCGCCGTGTTTTTGCGCTGCTTTTAGCACGAAGATCAACCGACTAGCCCAACTTTGCACGCAACTGGATCGTACGTTTGTTTTTTTTTTACATTTTTTGATGCCTTCACGTTCTCTCAAGACATATGGATGGAGTTCTGCTGTGCAGAAACAGGAAGTGAACATCCAAAGCTCACCACTTTGGATGTTCCCAACTTGAACAGGAACTTCCACTCCTTGCAGCTCTGCTTCTCGAGCACCGCCGACCGCAGTTCCTCGATCCGAAGCAGCAGCATGGGAATCTGCGAGTCATCCAGACATGCAATACATTTTAGTAGTCATGAACCGTCTACGTATTCACCATCATCGGCCTCGTTTGTCATCACTTTGAAGTAAAGCCCCCCCCCCCACACACACCTTGGATTTCTGATTACTACTTGACTTGTACAAACATAATTGGTATATCCGTAGACCACATTATGTCCGTACATAACAAATAGAGTAAGTACATCAGCCATGCTGCCAAGTCCGTGTGCTTGTTGAACCGCAGTAGCTTTGACTGTTGTCCAAACAGCTTCAAGTATCCTGTAGGTATCCTACAGAGCAGGTATCTACAGTGGGTATCCCATTAAGTATCCTACATATACAGTATCTACAGTATCTTACAGGTATTCCTGTAGACCACATTACGTACATATTAAACAAAGTAAGCAAGTCAGCCACACCGCCAAGTGTACATGATATTGGTCATCTGATAGCTATGAATGTTGGCCTGACAGTTTTATGGTACAGTTTCCTTGTTTTTTTCAGACAATCGAACAAAATTGCAACTAAACATGTTTGCTACCAGGGGATCACAGAGATCAACTAATGCAGGGGGCAGAGAAACTTTTATACTTGATCCTAAAGAGTATTTTACAGAGGGATGATGGGAAGGGGGGAGGTATGGCTTACTAGGCGAGTTCATAAGGATCATGAATTAAGACTCCCACCTCATCGATGAACTGTTCCAAGTTCTTCGCCACAGATCGAATCTTGCTGCCGCCTCCCATGTCACAGAAGCTTTCCCTGAAAAGGAAAAGAAGGAGGGAGTGAATGAATGAATAAATGAATGAAGGACTAGGTTAAGAAGTTGCTGGGCCACAGCGGTGGCAGCTTGGGAGAGCCGGATCAGATGTTTGGATTAGATGCATTTCTTGCCACGGGGCGCCGCCACGTTCCATGCGCCGCACTCTACAGTGCGCTAAAATTACGTAGTAGTAACACTAGCACGCACCTCAATCACATCGGTGGAGAACGCGCGAGTTTTATGATGCGCGCTCAAGGTCATGAAGCACACATGACGTAGCTTCTTTCCCCCATGTCGTCCCCCACTGTGTAGCTTCCACCACGCTCATCGGGACGAGAGAAGAGAGAAAGCGCTTAAGGCGTGCGACAAATCTCTGTAACTCCGCTCGCTCTTGATGGATTCGAAAAATTTTTGCGGCAATCGATTAGTGAGGCAATAAAGTCTGATACTGAGGTAAATCCATGATTACTTGGAATAGTGGTTCAGGACCCCTTCAAGGGCCATATTTTCGAGCAATTACCTTAGGGGAGGTGGTAGTGAGACTTCACGTGACTTGGCAAGGGACGCGTCGAAGCTTACTGCCAACGACCCGCCCGGCACAGTATGAACGACGCAGTCCCTTGCACGTGGTATGTCAAGGGCCGAGTCGCTCGAAATCTGATCAACGCAATCGCATCACTGAGGGTAATCAATAGCTCGAGGATACTGCCCCAACAATTCTTCCAAAGCAGGCATCGCACTAACGAGCAACGCGGAAAACTCATCGGCAACACTCACTTCTTCCGCATGAGAGTGATGAAGGTCATGAAAACCTTTTCGTAGAAACTCCGCAACTTCACCAACTCTCGTACGTTTAGGGACTGCATGGGGGAAAAAAAAAGACAAAAGAAAAATTAGCGAGCAAAGACAGTAAAGGAACATTGTCAAAATGGAATAAAGAAACATTTTTCATTCAGGAGTGTGTCGGTCGTTACTTGGGAAGACAATCGCAACACTTATGGGGCTTCATCTCATGGATGCAAGTGACATTATGAGGGCTACGTACATTTCTTTCATCGTTATCTTTTTCAGCGGCAACATTTGCAGTGCTACTTAAAGGGAAACTGAAAGCAAATAACAATTTATGTCAATTTTCGAGAACGCCTAAATTGACAGTCTACTCAGCAGCATTTAGTAATCGAGAAATTAAGGTAAGTGTCGGACACAATTTGCACTGCCTGTGGGACATTCTAGAACAAAAGCCCTACGACGTAGTAGGTTTCCAGTACAACTAATCACAGGTACTCAAACTACCCATGATAAAGAATATTTCAGCGCATTACAATACCAAATAAAATGCAGCTGGTGCATATCAGTCTGACTTACGGAAAAAGGGACTTCGTGACAGTACCCTTGAGAATGATGCAAATTCCGTTTTCACTGAGCTGTGCTCGGCTGTGCCGTAGCATCGGCTGTGGGGCGGTAAACAGCGGGCATGGCGAATGCGATGTCAGAAGGCCATTCTAGGAATTCATAATTTCAAATTGCGCTAAAGGTGTGCGGACCACTAAAATGTGATTTTCTTGCAAACTAAAGATTTCTTTGGCATGAAAAAGCACTACAAAGTTTCCGGAATGCTATTTCAACTATCCACATTGACCTAACATTTGCTATTAATGCCCCTTTAACAAGAGCTCTCACGGGAGGTATCAGCTAGCATGCCTTCATGTGAGCACTTTTCCAAAAAGTCTACTTTAAGACCTTTTCCTCGGCATCTCAACAATGATGCTGGGGTCTTGAATGCACTCGTTTCATCGCAATTACAAGCCGATCTCCTCGGCTCCCGATTCAAAAACTGATCCTCGAAACACAGGTCAACACTAGAACACAAGAATGAGCACATATTTTCAAATATTATACTATTTAAATAATTTTTTTCGCTTTAGAAACTCGCAGCACCACTTGTACGCGCTTAGTTAGTTTCAGATCTACATGCTCACATTTGACGCTAGGGTCACGAACGCACTCGTTTCGTCGCGATTACAAGCTGATCTCTTAGGCTCCCAATTAAACACGAGTTCCTGAACCACATGACAATAGTAGAATACAAGAGTGAGCATATATCTTCAAGTACGCTACTTTTTAAATAACTTTTTCTCTTTAGAAACTCACAGCACCACTTGTGCACGTTCTTAGATTCAGGGACACTCACGTTTCTGAGGTTCCGGTTGAGCAGCTCGCCGACGGGCAAGTCGGCGACGTACGGTTCTGTGGTCATCTTGTCGTTGGTCATTCGGCTGATGATAAGGTCCAGCGCTCGCTTGGCTTCAGCAATGAGCTGGAACAGCGACTCCAGGGAAGACTCGATCTGCGATGCGCAAATGACCGGTCCACTTCAAACTTAAAGGGATACTGAACAAAATTTTCGCCGCCGAGATAAATGACTCAATTGAAAGATTGGGTGCTGAAATTTGTTGAAACAACCTTCATTTCAGCCAGAGACTAGCAGAAAATAATGAATTTAATGCATTTTTCGCGAATTGGCGCGTCTAGCGGCCGCGCCGCGAACTAGAGAGGAAGTGACGCGAAACTCCGCGGATAGTGACTCGCCAACCGTGCTCGCAGCAAAATCGCTTACCAATCGACATCGCAAGCCGCCACCCGCTGCCGCGGGTCTCTCTCAAAACGTGTTTTCACGGTCGGGAAGGTGTTGTCCGTGCGTGTTCTCAACCGGCAGCCAACGACGCCATTGCCGCGCTCTCGGCCGTATAGTTGTTTTCTCATGCGGAGCTTGCGCCCACGTCTACGAATTTGCCGTCTGCGTTGTGTGCTGCTACGTAATGTGAACGGTGAAGCACCTCACACAACGCAGAATGCCTCAACGCTGTTCTGCGCTAGGGTGTGCCCTGTCATACCTTTCCAACAGAGCCGAAGCTTCGAAGGATATGGATTCGCGCTGCGCGCCCATCGCAGCCAACGTGGGTGCCTTCAAAGCGTGACTTTTTGTGCTCCGAACACTTCGAGGATAGTGACTATGAGTTACTGTGTAAATTGCTGGTCGCGGCTGCCGACCCACGTTGGGCTACGGCGGCTCGTCTGGCTCGTCGTCCTTGCTGTCGCTTGACACAGCAGAACGGTCACGCGCATATGGTTGTATTTGGCGCATCCGTTTTGGAGGCGCTCGTGGAACCACTGTCACTCGCACCTTGCATCTTTGCGCTCTCGCGACACGCTCGGTAGTTGTAGCGGTTTTTGAGGAATACAAGTGGTTATGTTAGGGGAAATGAAGATAAAAGCACCGACCCGTAACCGTTGACACCTCAACAGGTCGGCACAGGGATGGGGGTAGGGGAATAAAAAATAAGCGCTAGTTTGTTTCCTATGTGGGGAAAAGAGGACAAGGCTCAGCGCCACACCAGCCACCCTCGGTTCTTGAGAGGAGAGGTGGAGAAAGGGAAGTGGCAGGGCAGGAGAGAGCGTGCCGGTTGCCCCCCTCTTGCAGGAGCACTCGACGTCACGTCCGCCGACAAGCGCAGTGGCATGCAGCCGCCGCGCTCTCACAATCCACTAAAAATACGGCCAACTGCTCGAAATTACGTGAAATAAACGCTGCGTACAGGAACAGTCGTGTCGTCCGAGTCGAATGTAAGTGTTTTCGTAGCTTTTTCAAATTTTTGTTCAGTATCCCTTTAAAGGGACACTAGAGTGAAATGATGAATCGGTTCAGATTGATTAATTGTACTCTGAGAGCTCTTATGTCATTAATTTCACCACTATCGGTTTATTAATGGAGGATAAAATCTCGGTCAAGGTTGTTTCACTTTTTAAATATCGCGCCGAAATCGCCGCACGTGATGTCACGGATTTCAAAGCGTACTTTTTGTGTTTTGGCGACACTTGCTTCACGAAATTTCCTGAAACTTGTTAAGTCTACGGCTCCCTCAGAGTACAGTGCACTTCGTGTTTACTGATTAGGAACTACATAGGACCTAGTAGATGCCGTCAAAATCTATGATGTCACGACGTTTGGCGTGGGAAGTTTTAAGGTGGTGCCACCACCCACATTTTCTTTCTGCACATTTTCTCGCTCACTAAGCGTCTTCTCGTGGCAAGAGTGGTGATTTTGGGATTGTGAACGAGTAATTTACTGAGATGAGAAAGATCATTTTTCTCTTTAGTGTTACTTTTAAAAAAAACTATATATACCCTATTTCTTCATGTGTAGCCTGCCCCTGCATACAGGGTGTTTCAGCTAATTTGCGCTGAGTAGGCTTTTAAAATTTTGCCCACATTAAGGAAAGGCTGAAAATAATTAAAAAGGGCAGTTATGTTAGCATAGATGAAATAATCCGAGGTTACTGAACAAGTGCTACAACTTTTGTACTGAAGATTTCTTGCCGGAGTTACTATTTTGAAAGTTAATTAAGCAATCTTTGTTAATTACCCAGCTTGACGAATTGAAAAAAATATCATGGCGTGCTGTATATGACTCAGAACAAAACTGGGCTAATTCAACACGCGTAGCACATACGTTTGTTCTATCAATATTTGGTGCAAGTTAGCAGAAACACCCTGTATAATCCGCACCCCCAACAACAAACCACAGAAAAATTGCAATAAAAAGAAAGATCTCCACGTATTGCCGTGAAACCATCTTCCTCACACTACTGTGCAGCAGAGCTGTGAAGCCAACTCGAGCACCAAAATTCACGTGTAACCCATGCTCCGAATACAGCTTTGAGTTTTCTACAAATTTTAACGTGATAGCATTAAAGAGCTCATTTCTTAGAAATTCCGGTGTCAGTGGCGTTGGCGTCTTTGGTTGTGAGCAGAAATTCGCGGTAGACGCAAATAAAGGAATAATAAAAACCCTTCGGTTCGAGTGGAACCGGGGATTAGAACCTGCGACCCCTCGCTGCGTGGCGCGATGCGTTTAGCCGCTCAGCCACCACACATACATCCTCTAGCTTACTAACTGTGAACTATTTATATACACCATTTAGCGTTGGTGGTACGCACATCTCGGAGCTTCTTCAGTGGCTTGACAGAAATCCCGTAAGATAGCGCAAAGGACCCACGGGCACGCCTTTCGTGTTCCGTCACAATGCATGCATGAATATAGGAGTTGGCGTGCGTCTGCACTTTGGCTTTTCTTACAGCACGGTTTAGGTGTTGACCGAGAAGTGAAGCCAGGCTGGCGACTTGGGAGGCAATACGAACATGGTTCGATTACACTATCGCGTTCTACTCTTGAAAGCAAAGCTCAACCGTCCTCCAAGTTAGTGCGCGATCACACGTCTCAAAGACACACACTACGCGCGAGAGGCTTCAGACAAACGATGCTTCGCGAACCGGACGAAGCACCAAGCCTAACCTGCTATGGCAAGCACAAGGGAAAGCGTGCGACTCACTTCGGGGACGACGTATGCGGCGATGACTGTCCTCTCCGCAAACGAGAGGTTCCCAAACGTCCTCTTCACGGCTTCGAGAAGCTTTTGCAGCTGATTCATAAACGTGGGAAGCCTAGAAAAAAAAAAGGCAGTGTGTCATGATGGGCAAAGGATAGGTTAGATGTGCCGAAAACGTTTTATTCTACACCGGCAACTGTTCCGGCAGAAAAGTCACTTCAAAGCTCGCAGCAGTGGTGAAGTGCGAACAGCCGCGCAAACACATTTCCCTCTACGATCTGATTAACATAGTTAAAACTCTGTCATTCCTCTGCCATCCGCCTTTTTTTGCATAATATCAACTATGATATGTGTTCCATCCAATTGCTCTCAAATCCACACCACCATTTCTCTGTGTATGTTATGCATTTAATACCTTTCCTTCAATTGCTCACTGCGCAGTCCTTGACTTCTTTTCATTCTTCTTCGTTAACGTCAAGGTTTATGCAGCGTCAATACCAGTAAAATGCAACTGTATTTGCCTTTTCACTGATACAGTTAAGCTGCCATTTGTGAGTTGGTAAATGCCTGCCGTACCGGCTCCAAACCCCAGTTCTAGTGCCCAGAGCATTTCTTCACGTGACCAGGGCATTCTGTCAATACCTGGTATATAAGGGTGAACACTACTGTCACGTGGTAGTGACGGTGAAGAAGGCAGCTGTCACACTGGTGGGAATGATGCTCTTTACTGGGCTAACTTGTGCCCAGAAAAGTAAGTAACTCAAAGTACAGTGACGGTCAAAATATTACGGACCACGGGAGCGCGTGGCAGACAGCACCGAGGCGCCTTCTCACGGCTGCTTGTGAAGCTCTAGAGCGCGCACTGCGCCCGCGCATCCTTTGTTTACCTGCTGGCCTTCTCGTTCGCTCGCTTCAAGTGCGCGCATCGACAAAATTTGTGATGTCATCGTGACATCAATATGACGTCATCATGATGTCACATAACATCGTCATCACATGACATCGTCGCTTGGTCAAAGGTGGGCCGATCACTGAGG